>NW_015151637.1:208341-209952 GCF_000732505.1 Cyprinodon variegatus
GTCCAACTTCAGTGTGCGACCTGACAAATGCGCTTCTGGAAGATTGGTCAAAAATTCCCATAGACACACTCCTAAACCTTGTGGACAGCCTTCCCAGAAGAGTTGAAGCTGTTCTAGCTGCAAAGGGTGGACCGACGTCATATTGAACCCTATGGATTAGGAACAGGATGTCACCTAAGCTCATATGTGAGTCAAGGCAGGTGAGCAAATACTTTTGGCAATATAGTGTATGTGTGTCCGGAGCCCTATGTGGATGTATGCATGTGTTTGAAACTGTGTGGGAACTGGTGTAGGTGGATCTATTACCCCATTTACACTACCTTTGAAAAACGGATTCATGCCGAGACCGGTCCGAGCTTGGTTCTGACGACCGTTTACACTTCACGCTATCTCTGTTCCTCAACTCCTCACCTTCTAGTGATGATCTGCAGCATTAATGCCAGTATTGAAGGAGGAAATCAAGCAGTTGGTGGTGGTAATGCACCAAAAGTTGTTTGCCAACCGCCATAAAACACAAGAAGAAGAAGACAAAGTAGGGAATCAAGCAAATCAAAATGGCGGCGCCCGTCACATTCAGAAAGTTATGCTTGATTATTATTGCTGTACTTCGGTGTTTGTGGAGGGTCAGGCAAAGACGGCAACCTTTCGGGGATGTTTATAGTTGTTCTTCTTCTGATTTGTGTTGGTTGGCAAGCAACTTCCGGAGGGGCATTACCGCCAACTACTGGAATCAAGTGTGAATCGCTATGTGCAGCCAGGCGGAGATGACGCGTTTTGCTCATGCCCTCTTGTATCTGGTATCAGAGAACCGAGCCAGGGAAAAACCGAACCAAGCCCACCTCTGGAACTGGTCTGCAGTTTGCTCGGTTCGGTTGTGTCTAGCTCAGTTCAGTTCAGTTTGCTTTCCATTTACACATAAGTTCCATAAGTTATCTCTGTTACTGAGCTCGGACCGGTCTCGGCACGGTTTTAGTCTTGGACTTTAGAGCTCATTATATCTCTGAAACTGAAATGATCCTGGGATCGTCTCTAGAGCAGGCACAATCACAGTCAAACAAAGGTAATTCTTTTCCGAGTTTTATTTTCAAAGGAATCACAGAATTTGGTAGTCCTAGAAACGGGCAATAAAGAGGTTCTAGGGAAAGAGACTCGGTGAATAATTTGGCTTCAGGAAGAATCTTTGGAGTGAAGGAAGTTTGTTTGGCTCTTACAGTTTTCTCATGTGGTGATAGATCCAAGAGAGGTACATTGAGTCGTTCGGGCTGAGTGGGAATCCAACCTGGAGTCAGCGACTAACTCTCTTTCTTTGGTGGGTGGACAGGCAGGTGAGCTGCTTTAATGGATCCAGGAGGCAGCGATGGAGACTGACTCGGAACCAGCGCGACTGGGAAAGAGGAAGACAAGGAAAGTAAGTGTGGCACCCGAGAGGTGCGATCGTCTTAAATAAAACAACCATAAAAACCAAACAGACTGCGGCGATTGTGAGCAGGGCTCTAAAAAGTTTAATTGGTTAAAATCCAATAAAAAAGAGATAAAAAGATAAGTTAAAAGGAAGGGTTAAAAAGAAAGATAAAAGAGAAAAGATTAAAAAGAAAGATAAAAATCCAGATG
>NW_015151637.1:211564-215205 GCF_000732505.1 Cyprinodon variegatus
TGTGGGCGTGTCCAGGTGTGTGTGTGGCAATGTGGCCTCCAAACAAAATCCGAAAAAACATGCAACACACAAAATTGAAAACAAGCAAACAAGTTCAAAATAAAGAAAATCCAAAATTAGAAAACATGCAATAAACTTAACAAAAAGGCCACATTACCACATAAGGACATATCAAAGATTTGAGGTTGAGAGGGACTTTCAGGTAAGTTACCTTGGTGTGGAAGTTAACTGACTGGTGTCTGTCCTAGGAAACCCTGTCCTCTAATGGCCTCCTGATTGCAGCTAAGTGGAATCAGCTGGGAGCTCACCCTGTCGAACACTTCCTGAGAAAAAAAGGTTAGAGACAAGCACCCAACACAGAGACCCAACAGAAACAGCTCTGGTGAAAGTCGCTGATGATATTCTCATGGACAAATCTTCCTCATGCTCAAGGGTTAGGTAGAGTTATTAGACAGCATGGGAATAATTTCCACTGTTATGTTGATAATACCCAGCTATATCTGTCTATAAATCCAGATGAAAATAACTCATTACATAAATTACAGGCATGTCCCGAAGACATAAAAACCTTGATGACCTCTTAACTTTCTCCTTCTGAATGCAGAAAAAACAGAAGGTATAGTCTTTGGACCAGAGTCTTTGAAAAAGAAGCTGATTAGTCAGTCACTTAATTTGAATGGGATTAAACTGATTTCAGATAATAAAGTAAAAAATCTTGTAGTTATTTTTGATCAGGACCTATCATTTAAATCCTATATCAAAGATGTTTCTAGAATTTCCTCCTTTCATCTGCTGACTATTGCAAAAATGAGAAATCTCCTGTCCAGGGGTGATGCTGAGAAACTAGTCCATGCATTTGTTGTCATGATCTGGCCTGATAGCTCACCTTAATTACTCATGCCTTTCACCTGCTCAACTCTGTCCAGCTCCTAATCATCACTCATCTCATCCACCTGCCAGTTTTCCTTATATTGGGCTCAGTTCAGGTTTCTGTTTGTTTCCTGTTTGATTTCTTTTTCTCTGGTCAGTCACTTTTGTTAATTTTAGTTAGTGCAGGGTTCTTGTCCTTGTTCTGGGGGGGAGTTTATTATTAAGCCAGTGTCCTCAGGCGAGTTATTGCCCTAATCAGTTGGTGAGAGCGTTTCAGCGTTTTCTCTAATGATTCTGTTTTCCTGATTCCGTTCCCTCTCATCCACTGGCCCTGTCTGCCCCTGCCTGATCTGCCTGCCTGAACCTCTGTTGGACTCCTGCTGGATTCTGCCTGTCTGTGCATTCCTGTCTGAGTTGGATGCTTGACGCTCAGAACTCTGAACCTGTCCTCCAAGGTGCGTTTCTGTCTGAGCTGGATACTCATAGCACCAGGCTCTGAACCTGCCTTCACACTCTGATGGATTCCTGGAACCTGGATTTGTATGATCCTGAGTGAACTGTACTGTTTAACAAGAATTAGTAATGGGTTGCGTACTGCACTTGTAGTTGCTGCGGTGGCAGTTCCTCAGCAGTGCACTTCTGGCTGTTTCTGTTTTAATAAACGTTTTGAACTTTCCTACTGGCTGTCTCACCTTGAATACTGGGTCCATCTGTCCTGTTTCATGACATATGTTCCTTTAAGGCTGGACTATTGTAATTCTTTACTATCAGGAAGTCCACAAACTGTAGTTAAAAGCCTTCAGTTGATCCAAAATGCTGCAGCCAGAGTTCTGATGAAAATTAAAAAGAGAGATCATATCTCTCCTATCTTAGCTTCTCTTCATTGGCTTCCTGTAAAATCCAGAATAGAATTTAGTCCTTCTTGTCACATATAAAGCCTTAAATTACCAAGCTCCATCTGATATCAGAGATTTGATTGTTGCTTATGTTCTTGTAGGTTTACTAGTGGTTCCTAGAATTTCTAAAAGTAGAACTGGAGGCAGATCTTTTAGTTATCAGGTTCCTCTCCTGTGGAACGAACTATCAGTTTTGGTCCGTGAGGCAGAACCTGTCTACTTTTAAGGCTAGGCTTAAAATGTTCCCTTTTGATAAAGCTTATAGTTAGAGTGGCTCAGGTTATCCTGAGCTATCTCTATCTATATAGTCATGTCATATCTAAATAGTCATGCTGCTATAGGCTTAGACTTAAGGAGTACATAGGGACCCCCATTTGATCATTCTGCTTCATTCTCTCTCTATTCTCCCACTCTGCAGAATCTGTTAGTTCAATCTCTAACGTTCTGCTCTCTCTGCTTTTTCTTATAGTAGCTTTGCCTCGTCTGTTCCTTTTTGGCTGTGACACCATCCTTGAGAGAAATATTAGCTGTGCTGCTGCCATCAACACCCTTGTTTTGTAGATGCTGCGGATCGGCCCTTATTTCCAGTGTAGTCCTGTTTCTCTGACCGTGACTGGCTGGATGTGCTCTCTTCATCCTCTGACATGGAAGTTGGCTCAGAGCTACACTGCCTGGCTGTGTGTTTCCTGGACGGGGCTGCCTTTTACAGCTGCTTTTTCCATCTCTGCTTCTGTCTCCTCGAACCGCAGTTGGCCTTGGCAGATGGCCGCTCACACTGAACCTGGTTTTGCTGGAGGTTTCTTCCTGTTTCTTCTCATCTGTCAGGTGTTTTCTCGCAGTCCCTAAAAACAGCAAATATCAAACCACTGCTGAAAAAGACTCCAGGTTCACTATGACATCTATAAAGAGAGACTTTACAGATATAAGTTACAACTGAAAATGCAAGAGAATCTTTCTTCTCTGAAATCATTAACAAGAACATTAATAATACTTGTACATTATTTGCCACAGTCGACAAGTTAACAAATCCTCCTGGGCCTATGGCTCCTGAACTCCACTCCACCAGGGCCTGCAATGAATTTGCTAATTTCTTTACTGAGAAAATCCTAAAGATCAGAGGATCAGTTTATACATCCATATCAACTTCAGTCCCAAAGTTGTCTCCAACTCAAATTGATCTTGACCAAATGTCCCAATTCAGCCAAATAAACTATAAAAGCTTAGAGGAAATCATTCAGCAGCTAAGTTCCTCTTCCTGCTGCTTTAATGTTCTACCCACAGCTTTCTTTAAGAAAGTTTTGCCCGTCATAGTGTCTGAATTTACTCAGAAAATAAACACGTCCCTTCTGTCAGGTGTTTTCCCGCAGTCCCTAAAAACAGCAAATATCAAACCACTGCTGAAAAAGAACAGTTTAGACAAACTACTACTCCAGAACTACAGGCCCATATCAAACCTCCCCTTTATCAGTAAGATTATTGAAAAAGCTGTGTTTCAACAATTAAACACTTTCTTAAGTATGACCAGCCGCTTTGACATGTTCCAGTCAGGTTTCCGTGCTCACCACAGTGAAGAGACCACCCATATCAAGGTGATAATGACATCCATATAAATACAAACTGTGGAAGAACCACAGTGCTGGTACTATTGGACCTCAGTGCAGCATTCGATACTGTTGATAACTCCATCCTGTTGCGCTTGGAAAACTGGGTTGGCCTCTCTAGTACAGCTCTCAACTGGTTTAAATCCTACTTAAAGGACAGGGACTTTTTTGTGTCAGTAGGTAACTTTACACCAGAGATGACAAAAATCACATGCAGGGTTCCCCAAGGGTCCATTCTGGGTCCCCTCCTATTCAATATCTACATGCTCCCTCT
>NW_015151637.1:216339-217535 GCF_000732505.1 Cyprinodon variegatus
TTTTTTTCCTTTTTAATCTGGGTTGAACTGTAAAGTGCCTTGAGATGACATGTGTTGTAAATTGGCGCTAAATAAATAAATAAACTGAATTGATTTGCATTGAATTGAACATCAACAGTTGTGTAAAACTACCTAAAGGTACGACAGACAGATTTAACATTAATGTTGGTATTCCTCAAGGATATTCAAATTCCCCGTATCTGTTCCTTTTAGTTGCAGAAATGTTAGCAATTTACCTAAAAAACTGTACCCACAATGAAAAATTAGACATTTTGGAACAGAATTAAACATTAGCCAGTTAACAGATAACACTACCCAAATTCCAATAGAACAGATATAATATAAAAAAAATTTCAGAGGCCTCAGGACTTTTGCTAAATTTAAAAATATTTGAACTATTATCTGTTCAAGTTACAACTCTAAAAGAAATATCGAACATCCCAATTAAATCTCAAATTAGATACTAAGGAACCAACTTGACCTTTGTATAATAGGGAGAATTCTTCTATCAAAAAGCCTTTATAGATTGATGTATTTAAAGTATCTTTAATTTGTTTTGACTCTGACTACTTTTCCATTGTTGTAAGTAAGGGGGAACGAACGGTGCTCATGCAGAACAGGGCTGAATATTGTGCCATAAGGGCTGTATGATGAACTTTTCTCCCGTTGCAAAGATATGAATAAATGTGCCGACTGAGTGAAATCCATCGACCTCCGTTTCTTTAACTAGGGTGCATAGTTGAACACTTTTTTCCCACTACGATGCTAAGGGTTTACCCACAAGAATTTTACTTCTTGTTTGCACAAGCACAGTATAGTACTTCCACTGTTATTGTAAATATAGCTTACATAAAGGCCATTATTTACTAACAAATTGAGTAAAAACAAACATAAAACAAGATTTAACCTCTTGGGATACAGATTATGTTTAGAACTAAAGTTTGAATTCAGTGTAGGTTTGGTCAATACAATATTGGTAAATGTTAGGTTCAAGATCAAGATTAAACTATAGAATGCAGTGAAAAGTAAAGAAGACTTGAACCTAGAATTTAGTATGTATGCCAGGTTTAGAAAATGCTTAGAGCAGTTTTCACAGGCTCTTATGTTAGGTTAACATGAGCATCGATGTCATGTTTGTTCCATGAACAAACAATGGCGTATTGAAGGTACATAAACTATCTGTCATATATATAAGT
>NW_015151637.1:219602-221958 GCF_000732505.1 Cyprinodon variegatus
GCTGATTTTTTTGCCTGCTACACTTCGCTTCTTCTTCTTGTTTACTACTGGCGGTTGGCTTTGGTCGCAGTACCGCCACCTTGTGCTCTGGAGTGTAATCGCTTCCTCTATGAGAAAAAGGAGCAGCACATGAACCGAACGAAACACATGCGAACCGAACCGAGACAGTCGAACCGAACGATTCTGACGGTTTTCATAAATCGTCCCATCCCTAATTTAAACTGATCTTGAGGTATCTATTTCAAATGGGTAAAGGGTCATATCTGAGGTGTTTGTGTGCTCTACAGCTTTAAAAGTTCTATATATCTTCTGTTTCATAAAAAAAAACCAACATGGCTTTCTGGATAGATGACCTAATTGAAACCAAAGTGGGGACAAAACATTTGTTTATTATTAACTCCACTCTCTGATTGCTCATACTTTTAATGTTGCTAAACTCATAAACATGCGACCTTGTCATCCTTAGTAGTTAATAATTACTGAGTTGTTATTCTGCCATTACCTTCAAATTATATGTTAATTATTATCTAATCTAGTTTAGGTTGTCCACTCTTCTCACTGAAAGTATTTTATTATTTATCTAAACAAAATATTAATGCTATCAACAGATTTTGTCATTTTAGTTTCAATTCAATACAGACTGAAAGAAAGTATTCTATAAATAAATTCTCATGAACAAATCCTTCCTTTAAACTAAAAAGAGTTCACACCTGCTATCTATCAGAATCTGGGGTTTTCTGTTTCTGCTTCAGCTGAAGGTCACTTGAGGGTAGAACTCATACAGTTCTGGGCTGGTGTCTCTCACACTGTCACACATTGAGGCTCATCAGGCAGACTATTTACTGTTTCCCTGAGTTTTATCTTCCATCGTACCTCTGGACCTCTGTGTTCTCATTGTGTGATTCTTATCTTTGTGATCCTCTCCAGGAACCTCCTGTTGAAACCTTAGGACTTTCCTGAAATCAGTAAAGTATTTAATCTCTTCCTTGTTTGTTTTTTGCATGTGGGTAAAATATCTAGAATCCAGCAGGATACCATGTTCACTATATCAAGGTAAAGTATCAGTGCTGTTAGTCAAGTCTACAGTGGATTCCTGTTATTTGTGCTCTGAAGGACTGAAGCAGGTGTGAGTAACATGTTTTGGCCTGTTGCACAAGAGCAGAAATGAAAAAAAAACTTTACTTAGGTTCCCATTTCTCAGGAAGAAGGCATTCAGCCTTCCTCCGCATCAAGCAGGAAGTGCAACACATTCACCCTAAAGGCAGTAGTGGACAAAGTACTCAATAGTAGTACTTGAGTAAAAGTATTGATACTCATAGTCAAATCTTACTGAATTACAATTAAAAGTTACTCTATCAAACATCTACTCAAGGTAAATTATTAGATTACTACTTTTCAAAGTCTGCAGTAGCAGTAGCTGGGGCGTCTGAGGCTGGAAACTCTGGATTACAAGTTTAGTCCATAGCCAGAGAACGAGAAAAGATTCAGCAGGTGCACTGCCAACAAGATGCAGCAGGCACCACCAAGTGTGTCCCAGATTCTGCAGCCTCAGAGAACATGTGGGAGTCCGAAGCCAGGTCTGCCCAGCAGCAATGATGAATGGCAGCATTCTATACCCAGCAATTGTAGCTGTTAGGCAAGAGCTGTCACTCTGGTAAAGAATCTGGTTGTTATTCAAAATTGTAAAGGTAAGTTGTTTTATGAAGCGTAACATAAATCTGACTAAAACTAGACTAAAAAAGTTTTGAATTTTAGTTGACTAAAACCAACTAAAACTATTACATATACTGCAGTGATGACTAAAATGTGACTAAAACTAATAGTAGTTTTTTGTCCTGAAGACTTAAACTAAAACTGAATCTAAGATGGCTGTCAAAAACAACACTAGCCTGGACATTATTTATGCATCACACTGCATTTCTTTCTTTTTTTTTAACAGTGTCCTGTCTGGCAATGTGGCGATAAGAATAATTGTCTTGATGCCAAAAAGAACCCAACAGATTTTGCTTTTACAAGTGGAGCAGTAGGGCTATCGCCATAGTGTTCCGCTTGATTTATTCATATAAATAGCTTTATTATAATTCAGGCAGGGATTATTAAGGATTATAGGGACACTGCAATGTAAGTAGAACAGGAAAGGAAAAACAGAAAAAAAGGAGAAAAGATTAAAAAAAGAGGAGATAAAAAGGAGATAATGATAAAACATCTCCAGTCTGCTTCATCACCTGCAAAGAGATGTAAAAAGAATAGCACAACCAACGGATATATACAGGTGCTGGTCATAAAATTAGAATATCATGAAAAAGTAGATTGATTTCAGTAATTCCATTTAAAAAGTGAAACTTGTATATTATAT
>NW_015151637.1:223483-226223 GCF_000732505.1 Cyprinodon variegatus
ATAATATACAAGTTTCACTTTTTAAATGGAATTACTGAAATCAATCTACTTTTTCATGATATTCTAATTTTATGACCAGCACCTGTAAGAGTAAAGTAACACCTTGATACTATCATAGAAGTATAAAGTAGTATCATTTAATCTGACATGAATACTGTGATAGCTGAAGATAAGAATATGGGCTTTCTGTATGATATGTATCACATTGCATTTCTATAGAAACTGAAACTTCTTTATACAATGCAAAAAACTGAATGCAAAATAACGGAAACTGTAGGTAAAGTTGTGAGAGATGAATCTGCACTAAGGATCTTGGTACAATTCTGTAATAATAATCAGAGAGAAACTGCAAAAGTTTTCAAAAGGAGATTATGTCAAAGTCAATCCTAAACCTTGTTTACGCTCAAAGTTTTCCTTTCCAAGCTAAAGATCCCTACACACAGGGTGTGTCATATTACTGTGATAAGTGCTCTATAATATTCTACTATAGGAGGAGAACAACATCCTGCTGTTCAGTTTAGCTACACCCAGTCCTCCCAGGATGGCAGGGCAACCAGAGGTATTTTCTGAGTAAAACATCTGCATTTATATAAACATCACAGCAAAGATATAGACAAATATTTTGCATATTCATTTATATACTGTCTGAATTAAAAGCAAAATTTATGAAGGAGCATTTTCCCTTTGACCCACTTCCCATTGATATGTTTTCTTTCATGCTGCAGCAATATCTGTTTAACCGGGAACTTGATGAAGTTTCTTAAAAGACAAGTTAGAAGCTGTCAGATGCTCAAAACAGATAAACACACACCCCCTCTTCTTCTAAGAATGTGGCTATCAAACCTGCAGGGCTTCTATTTTCTGCACTTAATGGCAGAAGAATAACTGAAGAAGGAAATGTTTACCATCTTCATTTGAAATTTGTGTCGCACAACAAAAACTGGACAAGATGAAAAAAGAGAGACAGCTGAGCCTCAAATTCTATTTTCAGTGACAACATTGTAAAATGTCTAGGACATATTTTCAATAAAATCACAAAGGCATGACATTAGGGTGTGATTTTCAATCATTGTAGTTGTCTGTTTACTGTAAAAGCATCTGTTGTCTGTTGCTTTGCTTTGGATTTGTTTTCCGTCATTTAAATCTTCATGACTGTGACTGTGCACAAGCTCAGTGTGCAGTGTGGGGTTAAGTGCCTTGCTCAGGGACCCAGAGTGGCAGTCTGTGGGAGTGGGGCTCTAACTTAGAGCCTCAGGATTTCAAGTTCTATGCCCTAACCACTAGGCTGCCACTCCCACCCACACAATTACATGCTCACAGTAGCCTGCATACCTACATGTACACCAATCAAAACAAGCCTCTTTTGGAACAAATTTTCAATTTTTCATTACATTTTTCATTTTTCATTAAAATAAACGAATAAAAAACTTTTACCAACTCCGCTCTTCAAGCTGTGCTTGTGCAGAAATGCCACTGCATTAAAAGTGGGATTTTCGTCAATATGCGGCACTGTAGATTGTCGTGGAACTTCAGGTTAGCGGCAGTTTACGACAATTTGCAGGCTTCTCCGAAAACTCCCGTAAATTGTCAGAAATTGACGTGGANAAAAAAAAATGTAATGCATTTCTGTCCACCGGCCTAAAAAGGTTTGAAGCTGTCTGAACCTGTATACGTCTAACAGTTTTGGTTCTACGCTGGATGGAGGTCAGCTTTTTTTTTTTTTAAATAAGTGTTTGGCAGGAGAACCGGGATCAAGCAGGTGCGATTGCTTGGTGTGCTGTTGTATTTTTTATTTTTTTTTTAAACAGTTTTTATTTGTTCTTTTCCTCTGTACAACTAATCCTGTTGAACATGTGCCTTATAGCTTCCACCAAGCAGTGGTAAATTTAAGAAACAGTTCAATTTTGGTGTTTGGCCAGATTGCTGTTTGTATCCAGAAAATATTTTAAGGATTTAGTGCCAGCGGATCAATTAAAACGGATCATTCATGTGTGCCCGTCTCTCCAGTTTGTGTTTGTTACATAAACACTTGTACAGACAAATTAGTAGGATATCTAATTCAGATATTCATCAAGCCTAAACCTAATAAAATATATAAAGAAATTCACAGTAATGTTTTGGGGTCTTACAGACTTTGTTTTTTTTCCCTGTTCTTAATTTCAGTGGAGTCTAAGTCCTCATTTTGTTTCTGCCTTGATGTCACTTTTTCATTGTTCTTCTCTTCGTCCTCTGTTAGGTCCAAGGATTACTCAATTTCACACAGCTCCTCTTCATCATCTTCACTACTGTACTGTCTCTTTCTTGGCTTCCGGTTTCTTCTTTTGGCAGTATCAGTGTTTTTATCTTGTCTTTGCTGTTTTTCCTCTTCAACTGTTGTGTCTTTGATCTTCTTCTTTGGTCTCCCGATGGGTCTGCCTGTGGTTCTCTTTCTAAACCCTCCTCCACCAGTCCACACCTCCTCTTCTGCAGTGTGATCCTCCTCTACAATATCATTCAATGAGTCTGTGCCTCTTTCACCCTCAGGGTCACCTCCAACGGATCCCCCCAGGTTTGCAGTCTTCTTCTGATTCTCAGACTCTGTGTGGAAACGCTTGAGGTGACTCTTCAAGCTCACGTTGTGATTGAAGCCTCTGTTGCAGTGCTGACACTTGTAAGGCCTCTCCCCTGTGTGCATACGCATGTGGGACTTCAGATGGCCAGACTGGTTAAAGCCTCGCTCACACACTGAACACTTGAATGG
>NW_015151638.1:0-13532 GCF_000732505.1 Cyprinodon variegatus
GGAGGTTCTACTGAACAACCCTCCTTTTCCCAAATGGATTTGATAGACGGAATCCCAGATTAATAACATGTAGAACTAAATCTGAGTGCTTTACATTATCAATATGGCATGACTTGCTAAGTCAGAGCAATTCCCTATCAATAAGTTATGTAGTTTTTTCTGTTAGAAAGATTTAAATGCTTATGATTTAACCTTAACTTTAGTACTAATTCCTGATTTAATATCAAGGGTAATATTGCGTTAAACCAATCAGAAATAATGTCTGATGTTCCCTTAAGAGAAAACCTGTGTTGTAATTAAAACAAAAATGAGAGACAGTGAAAGAAAGAAAGCTTTTCTATTAATATTCGTAAAGTCTCAGTAGTCTCTTTTCCTTTATTCAACAAATGTATGCAGCCATTAATGGAAATAGTGCATTTATTGTACAGTGCCATCACATACTTTTACAGTAGGCTGACCTTTCTGTATTTAGAAAAACTATTTTGTCTCCTAGATGACTCTTTAATTACTGAAAAAAAAACTTCACCATAAGATTCTACTTCTTTCTTTCATGTTTATTAAACAATAAACATATAATGTACATAAACAAACATATTTCCTTATGTTTAGCCTCATCTAAGGCCATTAACCCTTTGCCATGCATTCATCTAGTAAACATTCAATTAGACACAGCTTTGGCTGCAATTTTACAAAACAGAAAACACCAACCACTGTATTTACTTAAATATATTTTACTCTTCATTATTTCCCTGAAAAGCAGTATAGTGAAGTGTGCATGTGAAATATTCACATTTAGGTCTTTTAACAGTTCCAGGTATTGCAATATGACTATTCTCTTTTTCTTTACATTTTGTATTACAACAAAAGCAGAAACAACTGAAGTCCTTCCAGTGTTTACTACTTTTTAAGGGAATTTCAATAAAAATAGACTGATAGTCTTTAAGAAAAGCCAAGCAAATTAACATCAGTCATTTTCTTGGTTTTGATGAACAAAGAGCACTGACATGCTCAAAAAATGTATAAATTTTAACATAAAATTAAATAAAAGAGGATTTAAAAAGGCTACTAAAACGGCTAGTCATTTAGAGGGTTCAAAGTGTCCACTGCTCGATCCTTCGGCAGAACAGCAGGGGGAGCACTGCTCGATGAGGGGCAGCAACCTGCCCTGCTTGTAGAGCTGTTTGGTGTCAGAGCCGCCTCCAATGCAGCTTCCATTGATGAAAACTCTGGGCACCTTAAAAAAAATAAACAATGTGAAAAAAAGGAAGACTATCAATGTTTGCATTAATTAAAATAAAGAGGGATTAAGCTTTATCGATAAATACAATTACCAGTTTAGCAGTTAGGGCTAATATATATTAGAACTAAATATATCTTAGCAATATCTCAAACTCACATCAAATTAGACCGTGTCACTGGAGCTTCAAAAGCTTCCAGTTCATATTTGGTCTAAGCCTTGGTTGTAATTAGATTGTTCCTGATCATTCTTACACATTACAAATAATAGTTCTTGTAGTATTAATGTTGCAAATGTTTACTTAGAACTCCAAATATTACGGTTTAAGATCCATGGATGGAAAACTGTGTAAGCCATAATAAAGGCGATTTTTAGCATCCATCATTATTATTATTAAGATAACAACCAATAATGTTCCTATTGCATAATACCAATAAAATTATGCTGCCCTAATCCTCATATATTCATTTTTGATAGACAGAAACAGTGCAAGTCAAGTGGTTGATACGTGGACATCTATCATCGCATAAATACCAAAATGTGCTTTGAAAAAGCTTAAGAAGGTCTATGGAAAACCTAACTGTTTAAAATAGGGGACTGTGTGAGAAAACCAACACTTCAAGACAAGTTTTACAAATTTTACCAAGAAGAAAAGGCAACCATCGGATCAGAATCATTAATTGTTGGTGGCTACAGAAAAAAAAAAAAAAAAAAAGTGTGATCGAGGAAAAGTTACTAATGCAGGCCTGGGCAATAAGGCTTTATAGTCTAATCTCAGATTTTGTTCCTACAAAATCAATGTTTCATAATAAAAAATAATGACATATTGTTTTCAAAATCTAGTTTTGATATCAATCATCCCTTCTGGGAAGTTACCTCAATTTGAACAGGAATTTAATTTAAGGAGTGAAGCCTGCTTGTAAAATGGTCATGTTTAAAAACAAACAATGAAAGTATGACACACTACATGTTTGCAGGGAGTGGTATTACAAAGTCAGATCATTTATCAGCTGTGATTAACTGATGTGACTCGGAGACATGAAAGCCCAAAGAAATAGATCGGTGGCAAAACAAAATCCAGAATTTACTAAATTGAAATCTTCATAAAGAAGTGAAATTGGTTTCAGGGTTTATACAGGAATGAGTAACTCTATCTAAATGCTTGGTAATGCTCTTTGAAATAATTTTAATTCCATCAACAAGTAAACAAACAAGTTATTTCTGATATATCTGACAAAATTGTTTTTATAATTTCTTTTTTTAAATAAAGCAGTTTGAATACCACGATAATCATATTTAATGAATTTTAATGCCAATTAAGGCCTTCATTTAAAAAATAATCATTTAAATACTTTAAATGATTTTTAATGACCCGTGGAAACCCTGGGTTAATTGATAAAATCGGTTAATGACCCTGCCCTAACTAAAGCTCATGATAATGAACTTTGATCATTTTGACAACATATTGAGTAAAGAAAATCCAAAAATTAAAATCACTTTTAAATGAATTCAAACCTGTGGCTTGTATTCTTTTTTAGAAAAGTATTTGCTTTGAGAGCTTCCGCTTTATTTATTACATGTTCTCATCAGTCAATATAATTACATTTTAAAGCACACTGTTAAGCATACGTCTAAAAGTTTTTGTTTTTTTTTCACCCACATATCTTTTTAAATAAGTTTATAATTGCTGACCATCATTTTGTGTTTACAGTAATGTGCCCCAAGTTAAATTGCCTCGACTAATTTGAAGTCAGGACTTCTTTCAGTTACAAGAAACATGTTGATAAAATCATAAGATTACTTTTAAAACCACAGTCCTTTGGGGGGAAAGATTACATTTTGGATCAACTGCAGCTGAATTATTCCCTATTTTATTGTTTGTTTGCAAAAATTCTGCTAAAACTAACTGATCCCTAAATGTCGGATTTTAAAATCTAACACTTACTGTTCTGGCACCAGTCATTTGTGCCAAGGCCTCTTGAAGTTTCCTGCCATCATTATGTTGGTCCAGTTCAATCACCTTGTAGTTGGCACCAATTTCATTAAACACATTTTTGGCCATTTTACAATAGGGGCAGGTGCTCTTCGAAAATATGACAACACAGTTCTGTGACACCATCTCCTAAAAGGTTAAGAAAAGATAGGCTGTTATAACAATTTCACTGAACAGTTCCAGGATATATTTGGGGTCCTTAACTTGAGATTAGCATAAACTAGACACTTTAATCAAAATCTTAAAATCAATTTTATTTAAAAGTCATTTTTCTGTGTGACTAGTAACATTTGAGAGAGATTTCAATTCACTCCAATAATGGCTTTAATTGAAAACTCAAAAGAAAGAAAAAATTGGCCTGCAAGATCAAAATAACAGAAGATGTCCAGACAAACTATTATAAGAGCAGGTATACATCTTAAGAAACAACTCTAACGTATATGTCTTTAAAAATACTATAAACTCTCAGTTTTTATAGGCTGCTGTCATCCACTGCACATTACATTAACTGTAACAAAGAAGGAGGTAGATTTGTAAACATCTTCTTACCTGAACAAGCTGAACACAGGCTGTGCTGGTGAGACCCCCAGAATTGGAGGAGGTAAAATTCCCCATCCTGAAAAAAACACGACAAAGAGCAACAAATTAAGGGCAACAATCAGACTATGAGATCTAACACATAGAGTAAGGCCTAAATCCACTTAATGACCTTAGAAACGGGATAAAACCGAAGGAGGGCAGGAAAAGAAGACAAAACACTAGAGCGAAAATAAAAAAACAAACCATCATAGTCTATCATTAGTAACACCATGCATTCACTAGTATTGCTTTACTCGAAAGCCTTTCTTCTACTGCAGTAAGGTTTAAGAGGTCGATAATCCCAGATTAGCCACCTCACAGCACTGCTGGCACATCAGTGCTCATTAAGATCTGCTAACTTAAGTTCACTATCCAGACCACTCTGGGGCCCTGCTATTTATCGTATACATTAAATGGTTGATACATAAACTGCCAAGAGGCGTCTACTGTTTTCGAGTAGACTGCAAACTGTATATGTAAATGGAAAATTGGTTTAAAAAGTGAATTACTAAAATGCAAAATTAAAATAAAAGGCCGCCATGCTTTTTGACAGCAAAGCTAAAGCTGACACCCAATTGAAAGAAAAGGTATAAAACTGATTTTATAAGCTGTATTTCCCATTAAAAATTGACACTAGTGAATGCTGGTTAAAATCTATGCAGTGCATAATCTACATATGTGCTGGATGTAGATTATGTAAAACAGATTTTAAACATTTAGTATTTATTCATAAAAATTCAGAACATATTTGATGACTTCTAATGTTAGCAGACAATCCTAGATTAAATCAACTTTAATGCTTGGATTCAGACCTGGTCTGAATTTAATCTACACAGCTCACATTATTTCTAAATCAATTTACAGGCTTGTAAAACTTTAACACAAGCAGCTTAATTAATAACACATTCTATAAACAATTTATTTTTTCAAACCTCTACTTGTTTACATAAATCTGAGGTGCAACTTAATATTACTGCGCTTAAAAGTTAATAAACTATATTTAGAAGAAAATGTTTTCAGTGTGATCCGGTCCTGTCCACATGGGACTGGTTTAGGTGGTGTTTCACTTTTATAAGATCTTATGTAACGTGGTCTGAGTCTGAAAATATGTTTCTTATACTGTAACAACCGGTATAACATTTGTGAGAACCACCGACTTTGTTTCAGAACATTAGTAACTTTTACAACAGTTGACACCTTATTTTCCTCATTTACGACCTGTATTCGAATTAGAAATGTAACATCGTCCTTACTAACAGTCTGACTGAAGCGAGGAATCAAAGCTAGTTTCGGCGTCTCTGACAGCAATCTCCAAAAAGCTGCTGAATGGTTTGCTATTACCAAGTAAAGCATTAAAAAGGGAGCATTAAAACGAGGAAATATTAATGTTAGTTTGGTTGATATTGAAGCGGGAATGACCTTCTGCAGCCTGTCCAGCCCACCCTACGAAGACATTCTGCCCGGATGAATGTGGTGAAAAAAGAACAAACGGCGAGTAAAGACTCGAGTTTTTGCCCCGAATGAAACATGCGGTTAGTGTATAAGCAGCTCTGGAGCGACACACCACACAGTTTAAGGCTTTCCATCTGCCTTTGCCCCTTGTTGACACAGTTTTTTTTTATCAGAATCCCACCTTACGTGAAGACCGGATGTAGCGTCTTTCTTCTCCTTCGGTTAGTGTTGGCAGGCGCTCACTACCGCCACCAACAGGTTAGAAAGGGAAGCAAACGTTCACAGACGTTCTTGTATTTATTGGCGGTTGGCAACAAACATTTAGTAGCATTACCGCCACTTACCGGTATGGAGTGTGGTTCGTGATGGACTATCTTCTAATAAACATATATATAATTTCTAAGGAAAAAAAAGAAAGAAAACAAAACAAACAAAAAAAACTACATAAACATATATACAAATACTTAACTTTGTATTCTACCGGTCTATATAATACACACATTCACCTTCTCTATAATCAAATTCTATGAAATAATTTTGTTTTCTTTAAAAATCGAATCATTATTTGTATATGTTTACACCCCAAATTCTTCCTCAAAATATCCAATAAATGTATCTTTTCCTTAATACATTCAAACTCTCTCCTCATACATCTTCTCTCGCGTTCATATTTATGACATTCATGTTCTATTGTTTCATATTTTCCACAGTAATCACATTTGCCAGTAGTATACTTTTGAATTTTGAAAAGTGTATAATTAAGTCCTGTATGCCCAAATCTTAACCTTATTACTCTCTCCTCCTTTCTATTTTGTCTTCGATTTCTTCTTCTGCCTACTATCTTCTGAATTTTATAAAACCATCTTCCTGTTTTTTTCTTCATCCTACCTTTTTTGTCATTTTTCCATACATTTTTCTTTAATAATACTCTTTCCCTCAAATTTACTTGTTATGACAACTCTTACAAGAAGGACTGTCTTCGCTAAAATGAGGAATGTCGAGCATTATGTGAAGTTACACTTTGGCTCTGGTTTGACAAATTAGAAAATATTTCTTTCTGAAACAGGCTGTTGTATGATGACATCATTCTCGTAATATTACAACTTTATTCTCGTAATGTTACAACTTTATTCTCACAAATAAATAAATAAATAAATAAATAAATCTCTTACTTAGCTGAAATACTCCGTCGTGGACTTTGAATGTTTAAATCCTATGTTTATTTTCACCAGTATTTCTGTGTTCAATGTTTGTCAATTGTTTTGATTTTTTTTCATTGTACAGTAATAATTTTACACCATGTAATAATTTGCCTGATACTTCAAACCTGTCAAGTAATTGTGAACATTTTTGTATTTCATAACAACTGCAGGAAATTTCCTAAAACCCTGTTGCCCATTTAGTATTATTTTACAACATTTGAGTCACAAAACATGTTGCAAATAAATGTAAATGTAAACTACATGTGCAACATTTCCACATTACACCACATATTGTACCAAGCTTTGGTTCAACATTTAACTGTTTATTCTGAAAATTTCTAAGGTTAAATTAATCTGCATTTAAACCTTCTTTCCAACTAAGCCTACAGTCCAAGGCACATAATATATATCAAAACAGAAAAGAGAAACAGGATATCTCATAGTGAGTGAACTAGTAAACCTTTTTAATGTGGGACTAGTGACAAAAAATAATGATCAGAATGTTACAGCTTTTGTTGCACCGTTGTTGATTGCTTCAGATGTTCTGTTCTGTTTTTTGAGAGATGAGGGAAATGAGTTGGATCTATTGCTGTGATGTAACTCTATTCTGACATTTCATTACTACTCCATCCAATTCTAAATTTGACTAAATGTTATTAACTGTCTAAGAACATTTATCATTTTTTCAGATAACCAACTAAGGAGATCGTTATTGCGCTGCCTTAAGTTACTCTTTTTTTAATGCCTTTCTTTCCATCCACACTTGAATCTTCACATTTTACAAGATCTATAATATACATTTCAAGTCACCTAGAATTAAGATTAATTCATATATGATTTGATTTATATATGATTTGATTGAAAAGAAATAATAAAAAACATTGCAAAATGCATTACAAATCTTCCAAAAGCTTATAAATAAATAGATGTATCCAAATCAGACAACTTATAATGTCTCTGCATTGCAGCCTTGTCTGTCTTTGTCTTTTTCTTCTCAGCTGTCTGGATTTTTTTATTTATTTGTTTTGCTCACACTATATCTTGCCGACCTCGATAAAGCTGCTCTCATATAGATATTTAGCTAATACTCAGAAAATAGGAATTGAAATGGACACTCGGTCTTTAACACTTTGATTAAGAAATATGTTTCATATTTACAATTACTTAGGTCAGAATAGAAGCCAAATGAGTTTTTATTAAGCTTGATGCCTATATCAGCACAATATTTGTCTAATTTCATTTAAAACATTTGGATTTTTGATTTAAAATATGATTACAGATTCAATTCAATATTCTTTGTTCTCAAAACCTTCATTTATGTTTAAATAAGCTTAAGTATACTATCCAAATATATACATACAGCCCTCTGCAACAGGGTAATCTTATAAATAAACATATAAAACATATGGATGAAGCTGTCTCAAACCTCCAAAGGCATTTACTTACTAATGAATTATACTCTGGTCTGCAAAAATCCTTTTTATCCTGTCCCTTATTGTTCAACTCAAGAACAACTAAAACATGTCATGAACTTTACATGAAAAACATTAAATTATAGTTTGGCTGTGGGGACTCCTCTAGAACCTCTTGAGATGATTTTAAGAAAAATAATCAATAAAGAGCCTTCCGCCCATAGACTGCTTCATACAGGCACTGGCCACAATACAACCCTAACAGAATAAGGTGAAGATCGATGGAATCAATCATGATCATGATGGACAACCCAAGACAGCTAGCCGGTTCCTTCCACTCATGGGCTTGACTTTCAGACAAACCTTCCTGCCTACAGCTATCAAGACCTACCACCCATTGAAGAAACCAGTGTGAGTAACACAAAACATTTAATTTATTTTTTTGACCCATACATTTTTTTTAAATTAAATTTTATTTAAATTGGATAGTTGACAAATCTGAAATATCTTGCATCACATGTGTTTTTTTTTACTGTGACATCAATTGTGTGCACATTTGTGTATCTGTCTGTGTGTAGCACCACAGACTATTTAACAGTTTTACAGGTACTATGAAAAAACCCCAACATTTTGAGGTATTTCTGTACATTTAGGGCTGCATTTAAAAGCAGAGTAGATTTTTACCATTTGTCCAGCTGCGTTCTGTCACAGCTCAGAAAGCAGGATGATTCCATTCAGAATGTTTCACTGCTTGTCTTAATATGATGCAATCCTAGCATCAGCTTATTGTAGTCCAAACAATATTGAATTGAGAAGTCCAACTAAACAGAGGAAATTATATTTTTGTGTTTTATTTCTATGTGCTCCAAGTCCTCTTCACTCCAGGGGAGTTACATCTGGGGGAAGAGTCACCATTAATATGCAGTATAATGATTGGGATTCATGGCTGGGTTGCATGACATTGATGTATAACTTGCTCATTTATGCAGTCAGTAATACTTTGCCATGATATTTCACGTCTCTCTCATGCCGCCACCGTGTTTTACTGTTCATTGAGACTGTTTTTTTCCTTTTTGTATTTCTGTAAGATGAGTTTTTGTTCCCCACAGGAGAAATACGTTGCTCTGCCTTCTGGCTCATGGCTGTGATTGGCCTGCTACCTTGAACCCGTACCTTTATACGTACTCATTCAAAGATTGAAGATCAGTTCAAAGGGCTACGAGCCTCAGAGTAGATTCAGAGAGTAACTCTCAGGATTTACTTATCCAGTATAACAGCTATATGTCTCTCTGAAACTGAAAATGCTTAGTATGCAGGGATTAACCCCCAAACTTATTTTGAGTTCTCACTAATCTCACTTTATAAATTGGGGCCATGGAGTCTAGACAAAGAAAACACAAACAAAAAGCAAGGCAGTATTTAAAAAAAAAACAAAAAAAACAGAAGACACTGATAGTCTCAGAATCGTGTTTAAAACAAATTCAGTCAAGAAAAAATGCCTAGTCATCTGATTAGCTACCGTACATAGTTGCCAATGTAATTTGATAATTTCACGAGGCTTAAAATGTAAGCTTTAGGCATCGATTGTGTATTTTCAGGCAAAAAAAATATTCAGTTAGTCGCCAATTAAACCATCAGAGGCATAATGATTTTTTTTTTTTTACTGTATGTTTCCAGTGCTTTACAACAGCTGTACTAAGACATGTTAAAAATGATTGTTTAATACTGTCAGCGAGAAAATAGATTAATCGAACTTAACATTTTTAAATGACGTGAATGCAAAACAGTCTTACTTAATCTATGCTATTATAGGAAAGCACTTTCAGGATAATGTGCTCCAGTTCCCCTGTAAAACACTCTGGTAATGACGCATGCAAAAAGCATTTCAAGCTGCATTGAAGTGCTGACAACTTGCATTTGGTGACAAATTCTTTGTAGATGGATTTGCACCAATGAGCACCACAGAAACACCTATAATTAATAAAATAACAGAAAGAAACATAATTGATCAGAAATTGGTAGATACTATATTGAATGCTAATCTAATTTCAATGAGTTCATTCTATTGGGCTGCCATTGTAAAATTGCCGGCACAAGATAATAAGAGAGAGGAAAAGAGAGCAACTCAAAATATTCCCTGAAAATTGACTTTCCAATGTAGATAATTTGTCTATAGAAAAATGAGGAGTCATTAGAGGGATTTATATCCTCCACCTCTTTGTCATTAGTGCTCTGATACTTTATTGTGACAAATTAGAGTCTGTCTGGGTGGGTTGTTGACATTGCTTTGTCTGGATTGCATTATTTGTGGTAGAAACCTCTGAAAGACATTCACAAAGTCTCAGTGGATTTCATTTATTCATGTCATTTCCTCCCCGTCTGGGTAATATGAGGTCAGAGCCAATCCCTGAATATAAAATACCGACTACATTTAATCTTACCAGCAATTCAATGCCTCTGATTTTACTGATTTCCCTCGATTCCGTTTGTGTTTAAGCATAGCTGGAAAAAGCCCACACACGCTTGCTCTATAAAGGAATAGCAGAAAAGCTCTACATTTAGGCAAGAGGATTCAGTTGTGTCTAATAATACTTAATCTGTGCTACCAGGACCTTAAGAAAATCAAAAACATGTCCATAGCTCTTCATAATAGCCATGCTTTAGTAAAAAATGAATAAAAAAAGTTGAGCAGATTATCACTTTCATAAAAAGAATTACATCAAACATTGTCAGAGAATGCTGGGACCTACAGCCATCCAGCAAATCTAACATTGAACCAGTGTGACTCATACTGCTTCTCTACCTTATTCCTATTGAAAACTTGACAACACATCTTAGTGGTAACCTTCCTCCAACAGATATAGAAACTTGCCTTGCATTTTTCACCAATGTACAGGTTGTCATGGTCTTGACGCTGATGGCTGGCTTTAATTATTCATTCCATCCACCTGTCTTTGCCCGGTTGCTCATTACCGTTCATCTTATCCACCTGTTCCCAGCTGCTATTTATGCTTCCTGTTTTCCTGCCATTGGCACCAGATTATTCAAGCTGAGTTTGAGAGTAAGTGTAGCTATTCAGTGACATATGATTTTCTGAGTTTGACCTGTTTCTGCTTTTTGACTTCCAAGTTTTGCTTGCCCGTTTTGCTCTGCTAGACTAATCTGTTCTGGACTAATTCCTGGTTTCTTCCTGTTTGCTGAACTTGGACCTGTCTTTTAACCTCGGCTTGGATTCTCTTTTAGTACCTCTTCGGCTCTCTGATCTTCTCGCCTGGAAACCTGGTTCTGCAACGACAGCTTTGGATTTACCCCCACGGATACTTCTGCTCCTCGGCGTCAGCCGGCGCCTGCTCATTAGTCTGCTCTGCTCATCACTCTAAACTCTGGGGGCGGCTCCCGACGCAAGCTGTGGAGAAACCACCTGTCTGGATTCTATTCTTTACTTTTTAAATGTTTATTATTTAATAAACACGTGACCTGTTATACCTCTGTTCTATATGCTTGAATTCTGGGTCAAACTTTCTGAGTGCCTGACATAGGGAGTTAGCGATAAAACATAACTGTGTGGATATTTTCCAAATGTCCAAAGCCCAATTTAATATAAATTGTGTGTCCATAAATGTTGATGTTTGTAAATATTTTTTGGAAAAAAAGAAAAGTTGATGAGATTATATTGATTTGTTTAAACTGAACAGTTTCAAGGTAATGGATTAAAAGTGTTGTTAAAAGTTGTTTATAGCAGTGCCCTTCTATATATTTTAATGTTTTTATTTATGTGTGTGTGTATGTGTCTTGATGTGCTTATTAATTTCTTTAGGGGAAGGCAGCTGTTTCTGGAGCCCTATCATGAAAATAAAAAACATGCTCTTGCACCCTCTGGGACAGACAGTAATGGAAACATATGAAGAAAACAGCAAGAAACAATAAGGAACTTGTGCTATTAGAACATATTAAAAAAAAGACAAAACATACAGCTGGACACAGAAGAAGACTAAAGGCAGAAGGCTCCTCACGCTAAAAGCTATAGAGGATGATCTTTTATTTCCGGGTGGATCATCTCCCGGTCCTCCTAATTGTCAATCATTCTGGTGATATGTTTACATAAGGCCATTCTATGTGCTTGCCCCATTAGCTATCTTTTTGTGCACATGTGCACTTTCAATCGTAAATATGTGGTGAGCTACGGTTTCAGACAGTCGTTGAAGCTCACCTTTTTACCAGCAGTATTTTGAAAAAGGCAGAGGGTCGTAAGAAAAAAAGTTGTCTGCGAAGTGTGTATGAGGGGCGGGTCTCCACAATAAGGTTTCTCCACAATACCTTTAAGAAAACGGTTGGTAGTGACACAAAGGCTATATATTTTCCATTATTTTTCATCCAACTATATAAAGCTATTCTGAATTGGTTCTTCAGTTACATTTCTACACTAATTTCAATTTCCGGTAGCTTTAGTTTGTTTAATCTAGAGAAAGTTTTATTGTGCAGATTGAAATCTAAGTTGTTTAAGTGATATTACATTATGAACACTTTACCACATTGGGTCTTATACATTTGACACTCCATATCTACAAAATGGAATGATGGCAAAAGCCCTGTCCTTTTAATATCAATTTATCTTACATTTTGAAAGGAAAATCTGATGAGTTTAATATGGTTTGTTTTGTGTTTTTCTACACATAATAGACTTTCCTGCAGCTACCCACTCCTTCATGCCTGAAAGGTTGAAGAAAAGTCTCAGTTCTAGTCTTCATTGATCAAAGTGTAGCTTCTAGCCATTGCTTGATTGAATGCTGTTGAGTTTCCGCTTAACAGGCAATTAGTAGAGCACATAATATTTCATTTTTTGTCAGTTTATCGATGAACTAATACTAAAATCTATAATGCTTGCTATACAGATCCATTAAAGTTGTGTCACTGCAATTTTTCATTCTGTAAGTTTAAGTCAGGAAGGGAAGCTTAACTGAAGTTCATATTTCTAATTATAAAGATGCTCTATTTCTATGTGATGATAATATTCCCAGTTAGGAGAGGCTGCAGACAGGAGGGTACTGAATTTAGTTTGGCCAATCAGGCCTGAAAGGTTCAAGAATGAAATGCAGCCTGGGACAGATAAAATATATTAGCTATTAAAAGTTCATGTTGGATATAAAAACTTTAGTCTGTCTTTATAAGAATAAAATAGTGCTTAGCTTGAAATTAACTTTTAAACTTGAAAGATTACTTGAAGTCAGAGTTGGTCTTGTCTGTCTCTATAGTCATTTTCTATTATGTACAGAAATGTTGTCTAGAGGCACAGAGACTTTTATAGATTCTGGTATAAATCAGCAAATTGAGCACAGAATGCTCTGCATTCAGAGGGGATATTGTGTAAAGCTTCCGTTAAATTTTAACTGCTTTACTTAGAAGCAACAAACTGTCACCAAATTATCCATTAACATATCTTGTTGTACGTACATGATACAGTCTGAAGAGTCTCTCTCTCTCTCTTTATATATACACTCACCGGCCACTTTATTAGGTACCCCATGCTAGTAACGGGTTGGACCCGCTTTTGCCTTCAGAACTGCCTCAATTCTTCGTGGCATAGATTCAACAAGGTGCTGGAAGCATTCCTCAGGGAGTTTGGTCCATATCTCCTCTTCTGCAGAATCCGTTAGTTC
>NW_015151638.1:13988-37356 GCF_000732505.1 Cyprinodon variegatus
CTGTAAAGATTTATTTTATTTATGCTCTTTATAATAAAGGCTACTTGTTTCACTTCTTAGTTCTTCTTGGTGTTGTATGAGCAGAGCGGTCTCTCCAAAGGCTTCTATGAGTCATACAGATGTTCGCTGGCAAGCTTATGATGCCTGCATATTTGCTAAGGAGAGATAAGATTTCAATCCATTACTGCATGGTGCACTTCAAGTGATCCATCACCTCTTTAATAACCATCCCCTCGCCAGGAGGAGAGATCCTGGATGGAGCTTCAGACTAAGTGCAACTGATGCTAATTATTCATATCTCCCATTTCATAAAACTCACATCAACAATCACATTTATATTATACTTCATGTTGAATGCCGTTCCAGTGTTGTGCTATGCCATGCCTATAATGTCCTTTGACAGCTCTCTGGACTTGTCCAAAGCCACTCAGGCACATTTTCAATCTGACTAATTTTGTGGGGGGGTGAATATCTGTATTTTTCCCCGAGAATTTGAGGGATTCTAAAATGAAACTATAATATAAAAATATATTGCTTTAGCTTTTTTGTGTAAACAAAGCTTCAATATTAGATGGGTATCAAATTTTGATTTACTGCATTTACTGCAGAATATGCTGCATCTACTCTCAGTAGATACAGCATATTCTAAAAGGATAAGCCACTATCCCTAGTATTTGACAGAAGGTAGAAACATGGTCAAAATCTACCAAAAAGAAAGATGGTCAGCATCTTCTCTTCATCATTTTTGCCCAAAGGGAGTCTAAGAAAACGTTAATAAGGCAGTGACAAAGTTTACACATCCAGGCCCAAGGGGCGAGCAATATGTGTATGGAGTCCAAGAGCACCTGTGCTGGTCTCAGCAGGCTTTGTTCTGCTTGCTCTAGTTCGTCTCTGTGTATTTTCACATGTAAAACAAATATAAAATTTCCCATATTTGGAAAAGTAGAAGTATGAATAGCTGAGTGTTTCTAGGTGGCAGAGAGTTTCAATTATAATACTTTAAAGAGTTTTTTAAAGGTCAATCAAATCCCTCAAAACTCCAACTGCCTAAAGTGTGGTTCAACAATTTGTTTTACTCTAAGTAAATTATTTTTTATAATAATAAGAGTTGTTTGGGGAAGAATAAGAAAAAGGATAATTTATACCTTTGCTTTTCCGAAGCTGTTGAAAGTCAAAATAGCTGAGATCAAGCGGCACAGAACAAATACGTGACATAATTCTGTAAAATGAGCCTGACGCCAACATGTTAGAGATTCCTCTGGGAACCAGTCTAAAATTCAGCTAAAAACAGAAGCAACCTTTGTGCATGTGGCAGCAAAGACACTATAAGAATACAAAGGGGTTGTGGGTGAAATGAGAAAATGCTTCTAGATCTTTCTCTATTGTTGGGCAGGGAATGTCATTTACTATCAAGGTTTTTAAAGGCTGTGGTTTTCAAAATCATCCTAGACTGTTATGATTTTCTTGGATCCTTATTTCTTTCATAATAAATGCATATCTAGTAGCCACTACCCTTAAAAATGCAATGGTTTTCTAAATAGCTGAAGCAATGAAACAAATTTTGAGACCATCAATGTTAATAGCTGCAGTGAAAAGAAAAAACCCCAATTCATCTGGAGCCCATAAAGAAATGTAATTCTCCCACTATTTGCAGTGTATATAGGGTCGAGCTGTACATGTATTTAAACCATGCTTGCTCCTACGCTGCTATCTCCTGATGTAATATGTATTTGCCACATGCATTTTCTTGGAGCTGTAATCAGCAGCATAGTCCTGTGAGAGGCTGTCAGGAATTGTGTTTGCAGCAATGTTCTTTCCTCCCCTCTCCACCTCCTCCAGTGGACAATCAGCCAACCTGATTACACTCATGACTCAGGTTGCCGATTGGCTGTCAGGGCGCAATCATGCATGTGTTTTGTTTACAGGCATTATTGTCTCAAACAATGGTGAGGGAAAAAAACTGTATCTGATGCATTTAGATGTGTAATGGAACGGAAAAAGACAAAGAAATTTAATATTACTTTATTCCCTTTTTTGATGGTCAACCATTCCATTTTTCCGCTCTTTGTGTAACTTATATATCTTTATTATTGCCCACCGCATAGAGGTGCTAAATATGTTATTTAATCAGATATTATTCAGACTGTCATATGTTGCATTGTTTGTGAACACAAACCCGACTGGCTGTTTGTTAGAATAACAAATGAAAGTGTGAATCGAGCTGAAATCATGGTCAAAAAGATAACTCTTCATACATAAAGAATAGATTTAATTGAATATACACGTATAGAAATATACAAGTTAGTCATACTTACAGTATTTCAGTCAACAACTCTTGATTAAACTAATAAAACTGACAAAGAGGAAAGGAAAACATGGTTGAGAACCATATTCAATAATATGATGCCATGATATTTCAGTTTTAAAAAGGATTTTATGTTTGAGAACCAAAGCTTATCTTGAAGAATTTGGAATGTGGTCAAACTTTTAACTAATTTAGAGCAATTGGACTGTGATTAAATCAATTCAAAATACAAACCAAAGGTAAATAAAGCGTCATTTGGAAAATAATATTTTTTCAAATGTTTGCTTAATGAGAAATCAATAAAATTAATTTGAATAAGTCTTAACCTTCTTTGATTGAGCTAGTAGCTAGCAAACACTCCCGCTGAATAACTTGGTCATAATTTGGTAAATAAATGTAATGAGCAAATGTGAAAACATTTGGACAGTAATGTTATCTTGTTTAAACCCTTAGTGAATTAAAGCTGATTTTAGCTTTATATACAACAGCTCAAAACCCATCAGTATACGAACCATGTGGTTCAACCTGTTATAGTGTCTTTTCTCAGCGGTAAACACATAAAAAGATGAAAAATCTTTAAAGAAGCAGATTATTTAAAACTCTTTTTGACTTGTTTGCCAGACCTGCAAACTCTGTATCTCCATTTGAAAGGTTTGAGTTTTTTCTCAGGTATTTAGCATCAGGGGTTTCTTTGATTCATGGCCACATATTAGGGCTTTGGAACCTCTAGCCTCTTCAAGGCATCCAAAAGTCCTGAAGCTCAGAGAGAAATGTCTGTTTCACAGCAGTTTATGCCCCTATCACACCTTGACGATTTAGACCAGCGTGTGCCTGTCGTACGGAAAAACCTGGCAAAACATTGGCATACGTTGGATAAGTTATGAGTACATTTTGTATAAGTTATGAGCACGCTGAAATACGTCGACATACGGCAAGTACGTCGAGAACGTATGCCAGCTTATGCTCATACGTGGGGCATAAGTTACAGGTAAGTTATCTGATCTTTGACATAAGTTAAGTGTAAGTTACTCAGAAGTCATGGTGTCCAGCTTATCCAAAACCTATGAATAATTTGTGTATAACTTATGCGTAACTTATCAAGAACTTACCTCCAACTCATATCAACGTATTTGATGACTGCTGAACGTGTTTCCAATGTCTAGCTCTTGTATAATGGCGTATTGGCAGCCTTTTGGTATAAAAGGAGTTCACAGAAGGAAGCCGTCAGTAGTCTCCAGACTTCATCATAGGGTGAGAGAGAAGGTGAGTGTGATGGACTACGACCAACAAACTTCCTAGCAGACCTGACGCTAAATCTGCTGTGACTGCAAACCTTTTGTCTTTTTCTTTATTCTTTCTTTATTTTTATTTTTTTTTATTTTGGGCGGTAAATAGCGTGTCTGTGGTGGGCAATAACAAGGTTCCTTGGAAATCTTTAACATTGCTAGACCTTTCACGTTTGAAGCAAATAATAACATGTATTTAATTTGTGTTTCATGAAACTGACCAACAAAACCTGTATATTTGTATAATTGCGGTTTTAAAACGGAATAATGCTCAGTCAATACATTGAAGAAAAAGGTTTTGCTGAGCTAAAATATTTAACATGCTGTGTTTCTTTAACAATCCATCTGATGGCTACAAAAAGTCAGGTTTAATCTTATCTAACAAGAGCACCTTTTTCGTATGTTTGCTATGTCCCCCATTGCCATTTATTTAAAAAAATGTCTTCCTCCTGAGTTACCAAGGCTCTCTCATCTGCTACCTTAATAAATACTCTCCTGAGTGGATGGCTATGACTTGGAACATATCTGATATGTGGTCTGTTAGAGGTTCAAAGCTAGGCATGTTGTTTTATTTCTAAACCCTTAATGAAACTAATCGTCTCAACTTTAACTCTTAGCTCTTCTCTGTGCTCTTTGGTTTCATGATGCTTTTTGTTCAATGTCTATTGTTCGATGTTTGTTCAATCAGTCCCAACAATTTTATCTTCAGGTATAATTCAGAATGGGCTTAAATGCTGATGCATTACGCACTTAAGAAAAAATGGAAAACATAAATCCCCTGTTCTGTGTGCGGAACTTGAATTAATTTCGTGCTACCTTCATACTCATGTGTCATCTCTTGCTTTTAAATGTCTCTGCTTAAAGACTGGACATTGCATGTGTCAGCTCAGATGTGACAGGCTATTGACGGTGACATTTGTTTTAGGGAAGGTTACGACTGTGAGGCTAGTAAGTATTCTCTTGACTGCTGTCAACACGAATAGCTGTTTTTGTTCTTGTCGTCGAAGCGATAGGTGGAAGGACCGCAGCTGACACAAATTGGATTGGTGGCATGTCAGGTTGGGGTATAGAAATGTAAAAAAGACAGGAATGGATTCTTTTTGACTCTGTGTGAGAGACTGTCTTGGTGTGTGTGCTAGGCCTGAGAGATGATTTGTGTGTGAGGGGTTTGGGGGAGTTTTTTTCTACCTTCTTGCTATTCAGGGTGGTTGCTGACCAGTGTGTGTTTCTGTGATAGGAGAGGCGACACCAGTTGTTTGAGACGCCCAAGGTGTCAAAGGAGATTTCACAGCTCCTTGAGCACGGTAATCCCGGAGCTCTTCATACAAGATGGCAAATAAAAAGCCCCCCTGGAAGATGCTTAGACACTTCCTGATCCCCGCTTCCTCTGATTTGTATCACTTTACAACATGAAGTGTTCTTGTTCTTTACAAATAAGGTCACTGCCACCTTGCTTTGTTGTGCTGTTTCACAATTGATCAAATGCAGCAGCAACACAAGCTAAATTAAAAATGATAATACATGGCATATGGTAAATAATACTTGGTGTTTGTTTTGTTGCAAAGCCCAGTCCTACTTATCTGCCACCCTTAAAATATTTACAACCTATTCACTGATATTAAGTAGTTGTAAACAGAGGGATGAGTGTATTTTGTTAATGGACACTTTAGTACATCAACAGCTCTTTCAAATGGAATATTACAGTGAATATTTTAATGTCTCAAAAGTGATGTTGGATTAAAGGTAAATCTTCCTACTCAAACAAGTTAAAGTCGTTTTAAAAAGATAACTAATTTATTGCTTATTCAATTATGTCTACACAAGGTGTAATTTGTGCAGTTTTGTTTTTTGCCTGAGGAGGGCAGGGTTGAGTTGTTCTGTCAGAGCTAAAGAGTTCAATATAAAAACAAAACTGAATCCTAAAAGAAATCTGCTCAACTAAGAGTTGTAACATTTATTTGCAATTTAGAAGCAATTAGAGCCCCTGATGCTATTGATCTTGTTTTAGATGTATAGTTAGCAATAATTTGCTTTTGTTTCCTTGATTTATTACCCATTTTTTACGTCTGACCCAAGACCTGTCTGTCTAAAGGCACCCAAACCCAAACAATAAGCAATGAAGCAGTAAAACATCGGAGTACCACACAGTACCACCATACATCAGAGTAAAAATGCAACATTTATCTGTAATAATCTTCGACCCCTTGGGCCCAGTGGGCCAAGGCAGATAAGTAAACAGCCTGTCACTGCTGCTGTTCCTGTGTGGGTGGCCTGCAGCAATCACAGATGACGTCCTGTTGGTCCAAGAAACTGGTGATCCATCTTCTTTTTTCTTCCCATATTTCTTTCCTCTCTTATCATTTCTAAGAATCCATTTTCCAGTGCAGTTTTATCTGCTACCTTCAGAACCCCACCAGCTGTGCTCCCAGAAAGTGTGTGTCGCTTTATCTAAAGCAGCAGTAAGGTTGACCTTGCTGCAACTTTAACACTTTATCAGGGGCACAACAATCTTCATGGAAGAGAACATCAGCAAAAGAAAATAGTCTAGCTTGATAGCAGCTGTCCAGGTTGGCGCTGTGGGGCGGCACCGCTTTTGGTCAAAAGTCACAGACAGACAGCCTTCAGCATGCTGAGATTCATTGGCCTTGAAGACAGAGGTGGAGAAAAACAAAAGAAAGCATTATCCTTTCAGCAGGAATTTTATCCTCTCAAAAATTGTCACAGCCACAAAATATTGATCATGTATGATCTACTGTACCATGTTTAGAAATTAGAGCGTGTAAATGTTACTTTATGCATTTTATATATTCTTTTTTTAAAGAATTTAATATTTTCAATCCTTTTATGCAGAATGCTTTTTCAAACTGCAGTCATTTTTCATTTTGTGCATCTAAAACAGCTGTTTTAGATTGTTTTAACAAGAGGAAATCTACTTTTAAAGCTCCTCAACTTTGAAATAAACCTCCTCTCGATCATAACCTTTAGACCCACTGGATGTGTTTAAATAATTCCTAAAACCTATTTGTCAAGACAAGCATAATCTTAGCTGACTCTTTGTTGCCTTGTTTTTTGTTCTACTTTAATGTTTGATGATGTAAAATTGTTATTACTTTGAAACACTTTTTAACTTTCTGTCTGAAAAGTGCTATAGAAATAAGGCTTACCTACTTACCTTTTTTTTTAGAGATAGGTTTTCTTCTAGTAAAAATAGATTCATATACATCCATTTTATAGATGTTTTTAGGCAAAAGAGTTGGGTGACAGAGGATTTTCTATTCAAAGTAAAGAGAAAAAAATCTATGGATCTATGAATACACTTTTGACACATGCAAATTTGGGTGTAGTCTTTCAGAGAAACACATTCTTTGTTTAACAACCTTGGGTTCACAACAGTAAAACTGTCTGTGTGAGACTATATAAAATAAAACTCTACAAAATGATCAGTTGCTAAAAATACTTTAGTTACACAAGTTAAAAACTTCTATCATTTAACTATGTCAATGAATCATTGAACATTAACTAAATTCTTTACTCTTTGCCCTGGAGAAGCAGCTCAGATCCTACTACATAAAGTTTATTGGCCTTTTAAGTGTTTTTATATTGACTCAGGAGAAAGGGTTTCCAGTGTTGGTTTTAGGTTTAATGTAGAGGGCTGACTTTTACTATATTTCTGTACAACTTTCTATAGTGTTGATTTGGAAGAAAGCAGAGTCAGGGTTAAAGGACAAGTTTGATATAAGGTTTGAACTCAAGCACAACCACACTGTTCATTTGTTCATACTTTACCCTTAGACAAGAGAAGTTAATAATTACAGATTAAAAATGCATGTTTGTGCTCAGAATAAGTAAAAAATGCCAATGTTTTACATACCATTGTGAACATTACACATGGTGCTGTTTTGCTTCCAATACTGTCTTTACCTTTCAAAGTGTAAACTCCACTTAATCCCTAAAATTGTGACACCAGGTTGTTAGCAGTAGATCATTAGGTCATACAAGTTGTAGGTCAGTGTCAGGATTTAGTTCTTGGAGTTGGACCCAAATGTGACACAGCCAGGGAAAATTGACTTAGTGAGTTGAGAATTTTTGCTAAATGAAAAAGAAAACTAACAGTCTTGGTAAAAAAAAAAATTGTAACAGGAATATGTCTGAACAGACATGGACAGTACAGCAGTAACATTGTGGCAGAGACTAACAGCTATTCACAAATACTCTGTCATCCATGTGTCCTGAGTTCCAGTGCAAACAAAAGCAATTCTAGTCATTACAGCACTTCACAATATCTCCTTGGAGCAGCAGCAGGACAGAAAGAAAGAACCAAGATTCAAATCTATTTCTGACAGAAATACATATCAGAAGTAAAGTGTACCGATATGAATAACTTTAAGTAAATGAATGCAAGAATAAATTGGAAAGCCAAAAATGTAAAAGATGCACAAAAAATTCAGTGGAAAAGTGAACTAATATAACAAATCAGCCTAAAAGACTTGATTAGTTTGCTGAACACATCACACAGAGACTCTGTTGATGATTCCTTGTTGTGCTCCTCAAATAAAACATTTCTAGCTGTGCTATGGTTTTAATAAAAGGGATGAATGGTCTCTAATATTATGTCAAAGTCAAAGTTACAAATATGGTGGGCATAGCAAAGGTTTTCTGCCAAAACGTTGCACTAAAGTATCATATATAGCATGCCCATGTCACGCCATGAGTCCATGTGCGATTTGAGCACCTACTTGCATATAAGATGATTAAGTAATAGACATTTGTAAAATGTCTTTTTATCATTACGTCCAATGAGTTGTTCATTTTGCTTTCACTATATGTTGTTGAAACCTGTCATTCCCCCCTGTTGTCATGGCACCTCGTCATGCTCCGTCGCTACAACCTGTCATCAGTTGATCGTCATACACGCCCTGCAGTTACAACCTGTCCCCTATTTCTGACTGTGTTGTCACCTAAGGTCCTTTGGCTCCATTTGCAAGTGTCTCTTTTCTATCTTCCTAGAAAGTGCTTATTTGGTTCATCTTTATTTTCCTTTTGATGTTTCAAAGGCAAAAAACAGTTTTTCATTAGGCTCTTCATTCAAAACATTTCCCTACATTTTCTTTCCCTCCAGTAAATGTAAGAAGTCTAACACAGTAAAACTACTGCAAACACAGGTGTCAAAGGTATGTTCCTTTTTTTGTCTCTGCTTTAACACTAAATAAAATAATTATAGGATTTTGAAGAACTTGACTGCACGCTGAGCAGGTTATTCATTGTGTTGATTTTGGTGTGTTTGAGCATAAACATATCTAAAAGGTGCAGAAAAACAGCCCTGGAGGCATTGAGTTTGACACTCCTGGAACAGAGAGTACAATGTTTTCAAAAATAGATTCAGTCAAATGTGATTATTTTTACTACCCACCTGTTTATTTTTCTTCCTTTTTTCAATATTGTTCCAGGGATCAAAATAAGAGAGCAAAATGTAACTGAAGTCAAAGGATTATTGACAGACATGGCAGAATTTGCTCAGAAAGGAAATGTATCATTAATATCAATGCCATTTTGTTTCTGTAGCACATAAAACCTACAAAATAAATGCATTAAACAACCACAATGTTGTAAATCATGTACCGGTATATTAGATCAGGGAACAGTCCAACAATTAGAAGATTTTTTGTAGAGTTTTAAATTGTGATTGTAACCTCTGTACATAAATAACATGTTCAATTAAAGAATTTACAAAGTTTCTTATTTTCTTAGATAATTTAATAATAATAATTTAATAATTTTTTAGATTATTTTCATTATAATACATTTTTATTCACTGTAATAAAATCAGAACAATTTGCTAAGACCCATCAGTCAAAGAGGGTTTTACTCATAATCACTGGCATAAAAAGGCCTCCCATAAAAGTTAAAATGAACTGTAATATGTGCTGCAAAATATGTTGACAGCATTTTTTAAACATCAGAAAACGACTGAGCTCCAAATTCTGAATATAAACTATGAAAGTACAAAAAGTCATGAGTTAAGATACAGAATCAGGTTTACTGGGCAGATCCAACATAGCCCTAAAGAACAGTAAGATGCATGGTAATTGTCACCATAACAGGTATGGCTTCATGCAGCCACAATAACCATCATTACTATAATGACTGTATTTGCCTGAAATTCTAAGCCTTTGAATCTTTGCTTCTAAGTCCTCCTGGTTTTATTACATTTGTATGCATTATCAGAGGGAGATTCTCTGAGTTTCACATAGAGCAAAAGAAAGGAACATTCTGCTGCCTTAAAAGATATAAAATCCCTGTGTAAAAACGGGACTGCTGCAAAATCTAGATTCTACATCTTCAGCAATAGAATACCAGTTTCTCTTTAGACTCTATTATGTGGAAACAGAGCATTGTTGTAGGAATATTAACACTAAAGATACATTTTGGTTATAGAAATATTTTTATCCTTCTAATAAAATACCTGAGTAGGTTTATGTAAACGTTACAAAATAGATTTAATGATAAAGTAGTATTATTTTACTACCCTCAAATGTTCTTGTGGAAAAGCACAAACTGCTGGCTATTATCATGGTGAATAAATTACTTTGAAGAAGCTGACTTACCGAATTAACATACAATTCACCAAAAAAGCACATTCAGCATTTTGGGTTGTTCAACTCTTTGAAGGTAAATTGTGATAACATTTCTTACTACTTACCAAATTTTGCATTCTGTGGATGTGACTCAGAGATACCTTTACTTCAAACTTGTGATTGAATGTTCAATTTTTGCCTATTGTCCCATCTAGTTGGCTAGATGCAAAACTAAATGTTTTCCCTCTGTACCCATCTACTATGTATACTATAAATACCACAAATTTGGAGTGACATAGATAGCAGATATTGAGTTGATACCTGTTTTCTTTATCTTACATGGATAAATATTTAATTTGATAAAGGGCAAATTTATTGAATGTCAGAAGAGCAAAGAAGGGCTACTGGAGAGCAGCGGTCAGTACAATAAAGGAGCAGGTAAGTTATAAATACAAATGTTTTACAAAAAAAGTCAATATAGTGTGGTGTTTTATGAGAATTGCAAGTACAGGACAGTTGACAAGTTACACCTGTCTGCTACCAGACCAGTGGATATAGGGGTAATGCTGTCCACTCATGCTATGGGTTCATAGCCCGCCATTAGTCCCTTGAGGACTAACGCAATACCAGCTCCCCCAAATCAAACAGCTTGCCCTGTGCAATTCCAGCTCTCAGCTTCTCTACCATGCAACTCAGGAAAGAGGAAGGGAGCTGGACAATTTCCCTGCAAACCAGGGACTGGCTGGGAATAATAAGGTGACTGTTTAGTGTGCCGGTGTTTGTAACCTCTGGGAATTGGGGAAGTAGTGATATCTGAAAAGTCAACCTGGGTAGCACACAGAAAAGCCTATTAAGATGGCCTCTCATTTGTCTCGTTTTACATAATCATTCAAGAAGCTCAGAATGGTTGGCTATAATGTGTGTCATAACTGTCTTTCATGTTTTCAATAATGTCTGTACTATCTCGCCTGTATATGATGATTGTTTTTAATGGTAGTTCTGCAATGAATTATTGTGTGTTAGATACAGAACTGATCATCTCTCGATGCTTCCCCTTTTAATGAGGAATTATAGTTTCCGTTATAAAATGAAGAGAGATAGGCTTTAATCATAAGCCAATGTGGAAACAAATACTCTTCTGGGACGTGGTATTTTTTTTTCAGAATGAATAGATTTATCTAAAACCTTATAAAGCTGTAATATTGGGTTATAAAATTACAGTCAACCACAAAATAAACTCAGAGGGGCAGTCAACAAAAAAGCAATAAAAGGCTATGGTGTTTCAATGTGTCCTCATAGACTTAGTCAAATAAAAAACACACTACATGCTGTTTTCATTGATCCCTCCCTTGGTACAGGGATGTGAGCCTCTATTAGTTGTTTTGTCGGCCTCTATTCCATTGCTTTCCCTCCTCCACCCCTGCTTCTTCCCCATCATTAATATTCTCTCTCTCTCTCTCTGTTTAACTCAGGGGATCAATCACCTGATACCATGGCAACAAAACCACCCATGCAGGTGCATGTGTGTGTTATGTTTCCTTTCTGTGTGCTCTTTCTGTACAGCAACTGTACCTGTTTCCTGCCAGTCAGAGCCCTGAGGCCTCTGGTGGTGCTGCTCTCCTGCACTGCCCTTCTATTCAGAGTGGCTTTGACAGCTGTCGAGTCAAGATGCTCTCACCTGCCACACTTGGCTTCCTCTCAGCTCTGTGCAGAATAATGACCAAATTCAAAGGAGAAAAAAAATACTTTGAGCACTGTCAGCCTTGCTTTGTTTCCATCTAGTTAAAGACACTGGTGCATGAGAACTATTTTTTGAAATATTTCGAACATGCTGACAGGGGTGAATCGAGAATACTTTTCAGTGGAGGAGTCTGTTATCTTAAAAGAGCACTTTGCCCTCAAACAACACTTTGTATGGTTTGAAGCACACATTGGTGATTTAAGGCCCCTGATATTGATCCAAGCTTTTAAAAAAATAGATTTTTGGGGGGGGATATTGAGAGGTGGTTAGAATTTCCAACTACTTTACTCAAGTAAGAATAAAAAGTAGCCTTTCAAGAAACTACAGTACTTCACCAAGAGCAAAAAAGTATTTGGAAAAAGGCTACTCAGGTTCTGAATTCCCAATATCTGATTTACTTTAGACAGACTAAAATGTAGTTATTAGGAAATCCTGTTATTTTAATAATTATCATAAAATAAATACAGCAAACTGCTTCATTCTGTGTATCCCTGCTTCTTTCTGTAGGTCTGCTACTGTCTCTTTGAACCCCAGTCGGCCTAGGCAGATGGCCACTGACACTAAGCCTGGTTCTTCCTGTTAAAGGGAGTTTTTCCTCTCCACTATCGCTGCAATCATGCTTAGTGTGAGGGATTCCTTTCGAGTCACTGAGTCGATGCAATCAACTGGTTTTCCTTAGAAAGAATACTTTGAATCATTTTGACTGTATGAGCTTGTTGAATTTCAAAGTGCCTTGAGATGACATGTGTTGTGAATTGGCGCTATATAAATAAAGTGAATTTAATTGAAAAAACGTAATTTGAAAATAATGAATCCAGGCAAAATAAGCATTTTTTTTTAAACCATGTTTTTTCTATATAAAATTTGACCATCCTTTCACAATGTTTACTCCTCTTTATATATTATCAGAGTATAGAATCAAGTTAATTAAACTTCTGGGATATTGATTTGGTCAGGAAAGTAGCAGAGGGGAAGTGGTTCTACAGGTGGAGGCCACTGAGATTTTTTCTCCTCCTCATCTTTTCTGACTAATTTCCATCAGTTTTGCATTTAGCTAGGATCTTTGTCACTACTGTTAGGATGAGGTACTACCTGGACCCTACAGAGGTTGCACAGGTAGCCCAACTCTTCCAGGATGGCACATCAATACGTGGCATTGCTGGAAGGTTTCCTGTGTCTCCCAGCACAATCTCAAGAGCATGGAGGAGAATCCAGGAGACAGGCAGTTACTCCAGGAGAGCTGGACAGGGCCGTAGAAGGTCTACAACCCATCAGCAGGACTGGTATCTACTCCTTTGTGCAAGGAGGAGCAGGAGGAGGAAAATGGGAGAGTCTCAACCCAAATGTTTGGTGATAGCAAGGCTTCCCAAATCAGACACAGTCCACCGCTAGCAGCTATAGATGAAAATAAATACCAATCTTTTAAAGAGATACAAACCTGAGGCTATAACTGGTTTAACTGTTTGTGCAGTGAATAGGTTACAATTTAGGAATCTTTCTGCTAGTAGTTATTTTATGTTGTCAAAAAAAAGCATAAATTATTATATTTAAGAGGAAAATGTATCCTCTTTCATTCTTTCTCTTCTCCTCTTCGCATATTACCAACAACTTCACTCTTTGCCTTATATCTCCTCTCCTCACATGGTTTATTATTTAGTTATTACCGTCTGTGCTTTTATCCAGGTACTCCTCAACATCTCTTTCTTCCCTTCAGACTCTTTTCATTCTCTCAACCCCTCCTTCTCCAGGTGATGACTAAACCTAAAGGAAGGAAGACAGACTGGGTAATTAGACAGAAGCCTAAGAAGGATGGCACTCTCTTAAACAAACAGTACACTTTATTGTCTTTCTAGTGTGGGAACAAAGAACTGTAACATACATTGAAGCTGACCTTGCAGAAGGGAGGCAAGTGCATGGAAACAAGAGGTAGAAATTAGAAATAGGAAGGAATGGAGCTTCATTTAAAAATCTATTAAAAGTTGTTTTTACAAAAGCAGTCATAACAATTATAAATGTTGAAGAAAAACAGATTTGGTAGCAGATATTACTATAAAGAGAATTATATAAGGTCTTGAAAGTGAAATACTGCTTTTGGGAATTTATTAACCAGGTGAAACATGTTTTTGTGAGATGAACTTCAGATTGAAATTAAAAAATGGTAATTTCTCTGATAATGTTTGTCTTATCATTTGGTCATGTTTTGTAATACAAGTTTTCACTTTAAAAGAAAATAAGCAGACCTCATAATGGATCTTAGACTAACAAACAAAAATAGTGCAAATATAAAGATATGTTCACTTTATCTGACATTTTTTCTGCTTTACTTCAGATGTAATGTGAAATTTTAAAAGCATCCTAAATATGAAAGCCAGATGAGAGTAAGTGAAGGAATAAAATAAGAAAAGCAAGAGAATATAAATAAAGGAAAAGAAAACTCTCCAAGGTTGCAGAGACAGCCTTTTGTTCTTTGAGACATGTAAGATTGATGCCCACCTCCCTCCAGAGGCTAATATCGCCTCGACCAGGAAGCAGCCAACCTTGAAAAGCTGCATCACTTCTGAAGTTGTCTAACTGCAACAGCTGCAGCCGTACTTCATAAAGTGTTACAGTGGATGGATACCCAGTGAAGGATGTACTCAGTAAAGACTCTTTGAACAGATTGTTCTGCCTCACATCAAAGTCTCAGTAAATTAGGAAAATAGGTTTGTATTGGTGAAGACAAACCGAGAGTTAATACTTTACACTCACTTGTTCGAACATCTTTTTTTTAGTAAAGCAAAGATTATTCATTGCCATTTTCTAAACCCTTTCCTAAAGAGTTTTTGAAATAAAACTGAATTTTAAGATCATCCTTTTGTCAATTTAAACCGATTTAAAACCCAATCCTATATTTCTTTTGCAGTACTAACATTGCTGCAGGGGTCAAAGTCATATTTGTTGTGCAACAATATATTAGGCTTGGCCATGAATAAACATTATAAAAGTGCCAGGGGCACACTGTGCGTCATTCAGTTGCGAATACCTAAACAACTCCATCGCTGTAGGGAAATACTGGCCACTGACCTGAATGGAGCAGACCACTTGGCCTATGGTTTACAGCAATTCTTGATTCAGAGTATGTCATGTTGTTCTCCAGAGTATCAGAATGTAGTGTGCAGAAACCTGTATGAGTTGTTTGATAGTTTATCAAAACTGGTTTGCAAAGGTTGAAAGTAACATTGAAATGACAGAATCAATTTACAAATATAATTAAAATCTGTTCATTTGAAGAGAATGAGGTCAATTGAAACTGATCATCTATTCTAGTTTTTGGAAGCCATGTGGAACAAACTTGGAGCTTTTGTTGAATAAAATCAATGAAGAGCAAGCAGTGGGCAGTGAAAGTTGAACTGTTTGGTATTTAGGTGGGGTTTGAATCTCAGCCCCACTTAGAAAAAACATAAAATACTTTGATATACCTATGATGCTATAAGTAGCATCATAAGTAAATTCTGTTTTCTACACAACAATACATAAATAAGTAAAGGGATTTTCAGCAGCTCTAAAACTAAAAATACCATCTATCTAAAGTAAATAACCATGGAGCAAAATGATGATCATTAAATAAGAGATCATTTCTTATTTTGTGACTCTACATCATGCATTTGCATTCAGAACAAAAATGTGTGTAAATATGTGGGAAATCCCTCTGCTCACTTCTAAGGTGTATGTACAGTATAAATGATCTGAATGTCTGCCTATGATATTGTTCATCTTCATCATAACATTGTTTAAGTTACAGCCGCTTGGGCAGCTGATAATGAAGCCTATAAATTAACATGTTTCTAAGGGTTTACTAATGAAAAAACACTGCCTGCAGTCATCAGTTTGTTTACTTAATAACACTCTTCAGACACTTTAATAATCATGTACTAATGAAAGTACATTTTCAATAGTAAAAGTGAATGAACTTCAACTTACAACCAGCAAACTGGTACAGTGTCTAGTAAAACTCCTCCTTCATAGCAGAAAGTGTGATTCATTTAAGTAGTCCAAAGGAAAACTGAGAAATCCATACAAACAACTTAGATTGGTAAAGTACAAATTGTAGAATATTAGAGCGGTAGAGAAATAACATGCAAAAACTGAGAGAGCTTAAGAATAATGCGGCTTGAAAGAGCAGTCTGCAGGTTATTGAATTTGGCTGGCAAAACGTACTCTCAAGATGAAACATTACTAGACTGATTTTTCCTGCTGTGCAGAGAGTGACTAGCATTGCTCCCATATCTAACAAACATGCAGAACCTCTCTGCATAAGCTGACTTTAACAATCTGCAAATTTATAGAAAAGTTATGTTATTTTGACATCCACTTATACAATGCATAGTTGTGACTGAAAAATATTTTCGAATACATGTGGAGACTTCTATGAAAATCCATATAATTTCCATATTTGGTTATCAGTTGCCCTAGATTAACAGTTTTTATTGCCCCAACCTTGTAAAGCCGCTCTACAGTTGACAAATTATTATCTTAGAAAAACTGATATCTTCTTTGAGTTTTGCAGCTTCTGCATCTGCTAGTCAATTGTAGAAATTTCACTCAGAGTTTCTAAAATTAAACTTTAATTGCATGTAGCTTTAATAGCATTTATTTAATATTCACATAAAACCTACTTTCTATGTCTGTTTAAATAATACTGAATTGATTCTGTATATGGGCTGCTCCCTGTCAAAGTATTTGTATCCTCTGAACCTATTTCCATTTTTTCCTTGTTACACACAGAATTTTCATTTTGTACCAGGATGTTAAGTAATAGAATAACAAGGAGTGCATTAGTTTGGAAAGGAACAGAAAGTGTACATGATTTTCAAAAAGTTCACAAAAAAAGTGAAATTCATATTATGCATTTAGCTGCCTTTGCACTCACATCATGAAATGAAATCTTGAGATTAATAATGCATAATCCAGAAGTTTGTTAAAATGCATTAGAAAAATGAAGACAAATCTTTTAAAAACCACAAGGAAAACACCATGCAGGTCAAAGCTACAGAGAAGAGGTTTGATGAATGCTATGATGCAAGTTTGACGCAAGTTATGCCAAGTCTGTCCTATCACAAGCCAAAATATCTTGGTGGCAGCATTATATTATCCCAGTGACTATCTTCAGCAATAAAAACTGCTCTCAGATATGGGAAGATGGGTGGAGCTAATTGCAGAGCAAACCTAATAGAACATGTTGTAGATGGGGTATAAGATTTGAGACAAGAGCAGGAGCTTATTTTCCAGATAGACAACACCAAAATACAGGAGTGGGTGATGAAATGGTTTAAATCAAAGGTTATTTATGTCCAGACCTAAATTAATCAAAAAATCTATGGCAGGAGTTGAACAGTGTAGTTGAGCTATTTTGCAAGAACGAGGTTGTTCTACAGAGTTTTGGCTCTAATTTCATTAACGTTTAAAATTTCTCTCTGTAATTGCCATCTCTAAGGCCCCCAAATGTTTGCTTTCTGGCTGTTGATATAAATGTCACGCCTTACCACAAATCATAACTCTCCTGTTTAATGTGATAGTTAAACATTGATCCATGTTCATCCATATTTGTGCATCTGTGGCAACACTATGGGCTAAGGTCAAGTCCAGCTTTCTATATTCAATATTACTATGCGCATTGTATGTATGTATGAAATACAAAAAAATTTATGAAAAGAGGCTTGCCTCAGTAAATACTGTTATTGACTATTTCATTATTTCATGTGTGAAAATAATAGTTGAATTGAATTCTAGCTTTGCCCATATATTTAACTGATGCTAAAGTATTTGCCAGCTATGTCAGATTGGCACAGATTATGTTTACACATTGTCAAAGCTTTTTAGGAAAGAAAGACAAAAATGTATAAATAATTAGTAAGAAAGGGAAGCTTTTCAGAAATACTTACACCATAGGAGAGTACAGTATGATTACTGTCCTTGTTAGATGAAGAAATGCATTTGATTATCTAATGTTTAAACCTGTAATTGTATGTGCATAGACCATGTTCCACTATACCTGCTGTGTTTCTAATTCAGACCCAGTAGCTAGAGGGAATAATACTATGTATATATTTATTGCCTTAATTAAGATACTTTTTTTTTTTTTACCATTGTCCCTATTAGGAAGATTATTACCCACCCACTAATATGTGATTGTAGCTGAATTGTTCATATATCACTGGACTTAACTGAAGTGTCTGATTGATTCAAATTAAATTTGTACTAAAATGTTAGAATTAAAATAACAACAGTTTGTAAGGAGGAACAGGTTGTCAACAGCTGGTACATATGCAAAATAATTTGAATCTTACTCATACTACAACAGCGTTGCATGCTATGTAACTTTTCTTTACCTATTAATATTGTTATAGGTCTTACAGATTTTGAATTTATAAATTGAACTGATCCTTCATTATGTTTTTATTTAATTAATGAAATTATACTTTACTCATAGATATTATTATGAGGAGAAGTTATATCAGAAAACAGTTATTTATAGTGTAACTATCACTGGTCTGTAAGAGAAGAATAAAAAAAAAGAAAACTGGTAAATGATTTACACGAACACAGTTTACCTTTGAGTTACACATGAGGTCAAAGTGATCCAGAGACGGACAAGCGAAAAAGAACAACAAATATTACATTAAAAGTTATTTATACAGAGTTAACTATATTTAATATTTAAATTCAACTGTTAAGCAACATTTACTGAAGTTGGAAGTTACAGTTAATTTAACCAAAGGGACAAATGACTAACTAATAGTGTTGTTGATTCAGTTCAATTTCTTTATATGGTGCCAATTCACAACATGTGCCACACGTAGATCACTTGAAGGTTTTATATCTAAGGAAACCCACAAGCATTGATATTGAGGGATTTACTCATCCTGGGTGAGCATGTAGCAACAATAGACTTTCGCTTGCATTGTATCTTGATTCTTCATCAATCCCTCAGACCGCATGCAGCAATAGTGTAGAAGATAAACTCTGATCAACAACAACAAAGTTCCAGCAGAATGAGGCTCAGTGTGAGCAGCCTTCTGCCAAGGTCAGCAGGGGCTTCAATGATACAGAAGAAGACACGCAAACAGAAGTTAGAAGAGAACAGAGAGAAAGTTTCTGGGTTTTTTTTCTGTTGGATTTACTTTCTGTGGTAAGGGGTTTGGGATAGGGTGGGGAATTTGACATTAAACAAGAGGTGGTGTAATACATGGATAATGATGGCTTTGCCTTTCTACATGAAAGTAAATGGCTTCTCTGGATCATGTTGATTGCCTCTTCTTCCTGTACCACTAAAAGTTGAAATTATCACAAAAAAAAGTCAGTCCTCAAGTACCCCTGTCCTGCAACTTTTGCATGCATCAACACCAACACCTAATATAAAAGGCTAAATTATGTCCTTGGCATGTCTGTATATTTAGCAGAGCCCTGGCCATTAACCATTTATTTGTTTCACTTCTGTTGAAGAGGTGATGCATGCATTAGTTACAGGAGAAAAACACTGAAGGACCGAAATTGCCTATTTCTGGTCTAGGAAATAACCAGTTAGGAAGATGAGCTTGGAATCAGTTTTCTTGTGAAAAGGAATGAGCACAACAAAAAAAATAAAAAATGGGACCAAATCTATCATCTGTATACAGATTTGTTGATGGCAGTAGCCCCGCTAACATTTCCCTCCAGGATATTGTCTGAGCCAAACAAGACCTGACCAGATGAAGCAACTATAATGTGAAACAGCAGTGATAGCATTAACATTGGGTTTAAACAATCAAAAACTGCAGAATTGGAAAATAGAGATAGCTTATAGTAACATAACTATATATATATATATATATATATATATATATATATATAAATAACTTTTTATGTAATATTTGTTGTTCTTTTTCGCTTGTCCTTCTCTGTATCACTTTGACTTCATGTGTAACTCAAAGGTAAACTGTGTTCGTGTAAATCATTTACCACTTTTCTTTTTTTAATCTTCCCTTACAGACCAGTGATAGTTACAATATGAATAACTGTTTTCTGATATAACTTCTCCTTATAATAATATCGATGAGTAAAGTATAATTTCATTATTAAATAAAAACATAACGAAGGATCAGTTCAATTTATAAATTCAAAATCTGTAAGACCTATAAAAATAATAATAGGTAAAGAAAGGTTACCTAAGGTAATTGTAGAATTTGCTTTTTGAAAGTTACCTTTTCGAAAGATCTTAAAAATATTCATATTTAAAAGACAAATAGCATGCAACGCTGTTGTAGTAGGAGTAAGATTCAAATCATTTTGCAGCAAATCATATGTAGCAGCTGTTGACAACCTGTTATTCCTTATAAACTGTTGTTGCTTTACTAAAAGTACAGGTTTATGGCAGAATTAAATATGAAATATGATTTCTACTTTTAATTTTCCTCAGAACTTTGGCTTTAGAATCTTTTATTAAGCTGCAGATTTTTTACTACATTTAGTCGACTTCCTTATAGTAATACATACAATGGTCCACCTTTGAAGTAACTAAAGCATAAACTAGTTTCTCAATACTCCTGGTCCAGGGAAGTTGCTTTAGTAACGCTTTTGTAACGTGTTACTGCGACACTGCCACAGACAAGATATTGCTAATTTCGGGCATGAAAAAGGAAACTCCCAAAAACCTGCTTAAGAGTTTTTAATGCCAAGCCATGACCCAAAATAGCATAAAGAGTTCTTCATCTAATATCTGAGACCAAATTAATACCATCCAGATTACATAGATTTAGCATAAAAACAAAATAGATCTGAGTAATCTAAAAATTTATGGCTTATTCAGGTTATGACACATCGAATGATTTTAGAACTTTACATTTCAGATTGGCATAACTAAGAATTAGGTATTTAGAACTATGGCTTTGGACTAATAAACAAATCAAATAGAAATTCGGATTGATATGTAGAGAAATTTTAATATCTCGATTAATCAATAGTCAATAGATTGAATGGTCAATTAATAATTTTATTGGATTGTTGCTATTCCTCCACTTGTCCCAGAATTTCTAACTATGTGTAAATTCAAATAACTTAGTCAGGTTGCTGTGAGGCAAAAAAGTCAGTCTGATTATCACAAATCAAGTAATGAACTACACTAATCTGTGGCAATTACATTTCCGGGCAATTACAGTGCGTTGCAAAAGTAACTTTTACTTTTAGACCGTATGCCAAATTTCAGGACTCAGCATAAAGCGTTAACATTTTAATTCTTTGTGAATAATCAACAACAAGTAGGGCAAAATGATGAAGTGGAACAAAATTTATTGGACATTTCCAACTAAAAAAAAGAATTAAAAAAATTGAAGAGTGGGGAGTACAACATGAATCGTCCCCTTTAAGTTTTAGTGCAGCTACCCTCTCCAGAAGTTCAGTGAGGATCTCTGAATGATCCAACATTGACCTAAATGACAGATGGTAACAAATAGAATCCACCTGTGTGTAATCAAGTCTCCATATAAATTTACCTGCTCTGTGATAGTCTCTGAAGTCTGTTTAAAGAGAGCATCACGAAAAACAAGGAACCTTAAAGCTTAAAGTCTCATTTGGATACAAAACACTTTAAACATTCCAAGGAGCACTGTGTAAGTGATAATATTGAAATGGAGGGAGTATCAGACTACTGCAAATCTACAAAGACCCGGCCATTCCTCTAAACTGTCAGTTCAAACAAGGAGAAGACTAATCAGAGATTCAGCCATGATGCCCATGATCAATCTGGATGAACTGCAAAGATCTACAGCTGAGGTGGGGGACTCTCCATAGGACAACAATCAGTTGCATAGTGCACACATCTGGCCTTTATGGAAGGAGGCAATTTTTTTAAGACATCCATAAAAAGTGTGGTTTAAAGTTTACCACATGGGAGACACACCAAACAGGAAAACAACAATGTACAGACATTCACCGCAAAGCCCAAGTTATTTATCCTATTAATTTATCATCAAATTTTTAAAACTTTTTGGTCAAGAAAGAGCACCAAGAGATAATCCATAGATTAACTGTAATAGAATGCCAACATCACAGAGAAATGCATCAGATGAGTCTTGAAACCTGGACTGCAGGGATGCAGTATTGTTAATAACTATGCAGGATCTATTTTTGAATGAACAACCATTAGTATGCAAATTTGTTTATTCACAAGAACACCAAAGTGGTTTAATGCAGAAATATAGTTGGTGACCCTAAAAGTTCTGGTTCTATAATCTATGGATAAAAGTAAGTCTTAACCTACTAGCGAAATTGCACATTTGATTAAACATCTGATATACAGATTATTTACCCTGTATATCAGATTATTCAACATCTAAATTCTTAGATGGTTTGTTACTTTCTTTACTTCAGGATGTTTCTTTGTCATTGCTATTTAACTTAATGGGTTTTATGTTGTGGCTTTAGTGCAAAATGTAGTTAAGGACCTGCACCTCTATTACTCTACGTAGTCCAGTGAAGCATTTATAACCACCTTCATCTTCTTATTTACATACAAACTAGTGTTTGCTTTTTTTTACTACTAAATGTGCCTGCCCTTAACTCTCATTCTCTCTTCTTGCTGTTGGCTCGCTAGCATTCAGAGAACAGAATTCAACTTTATTGTCATTACATTGTCACAGTACAAAGCAACCATATTCATTCAAATTAAAGTGAAGGGGATGGCAGCTCACTGTTCCCCAAGGGGATGCATTTAACGCATCCCCTTGGGGAACAGTGGGCTGCCATTGTGCGGCGTGGAGGAAGCAGTGTGGAGTTAAGGGTCTTGCTCAGCGACCTAGAGTGGCAGTCCAACCTCTGGGATCCAAGCACAATACCCTAACCACTAGGCCACAACTCCCATTCACACAGCAATGGAAACACTCCAGGGTGCAGATAATGCATGCAATGCATACTGCAGTTGTAACTGTGCCAGTGTGTGTCAGTTCTCTGGTATGTACTTGGGTCCAGACTGGGTTAACACTGGCATGATCAAGAAACCAGACCCAGGCATTTCTAAAAGTTTGAAGTGAAACCATTGTCAACATAGTCATCACAACTGTCACTTTGAATAAGCTTTCTTTGAAGCGGGAGATTTATTGTAACATTACTGTCACTCTCACTTTCTTTTTTTTTTTTTTGCTAAAGTTTAGGTTAGGACTAAGATGTTCACTGAGTTTTTGTTTAGGCTAATGATTAAATTGCAAACAGATAAAGCAAAAGGTCAATCAGTAAATTACTGAAATTTAATGATAGTCCCAAATAGATGAGAACAAGAATGAGGTGGAGTGTTTCCTCCAGCAGTCTAAGGCCCACCTGTGCAATAATCATCCAGTCTAATCAGCATCTTGAAATGGCACACCTGTGAGGTGCAGTGTTGGGCACGTTACTTTGAAAAAGTAATTAGTTATAGTTACTAGTTACTTCTCCCAAAAAGTAACTGAGTTACTAA
>NW_015151638.1:38404-41968 GCF_000732505.1 Cyprinodon variegatus
ATTGTGCGACCTGAGTAACGCGCAGTAACGGGGTGTCTGCAGTGGTAACTGCGTTATAGTTACAGTCAAAGTAATTAGTTAGATTACTCGTTACTAAAACAAGGTAATGGCGTTAGTAACGCCGTTACTTTCAACGCCGTTAGTCCCATCACTGGTGAGGTGGGATGGACTATCTCAGCAAACCAGAAGTGCTCACTTTCACAAATTTAGACTGTTTTCTGAACAATATTTGAAAGAATTGTTATGTTATATATATGAAAACGTTTAAGATCTTTGAGTTTATCTCTTTAAAAAAGGTAGCAAAACCAAAAGTATTGCTTTTATTTTTTGGTTGAGTGTACAAATGATTGCTGACTCAAGCCTATCTTTATGGCTCACTGAAACTTATTAAAGGTGAAAGATAGGTAAAACTGCAAATAACTTACTTATGAGTGTTTGTTCTGGGAATTAAGGGAGAACAAGGGACCTATCTGGTCATATTTCAGGGATGCCACTTTTACTTATTACCCCTGTGTGTTTTCTAGATTTTTGTATTTTTTAATGAAACTCAGAATGTTGCACCCTTCTGCACAGCATCAGTCATCTCAATTATGCAAGAGGGAGCTGTGGTCCAAGTTTGTGAATAATTTATTCCTTAATATGTGTGGAGACTGCAAACAGATAAAGTAAAAGATAAAAATGTTTCTCTTCTTGCTGCTGTTAGCATCGTTTCTTATTTTCTTTACATAAACACTGTTTTTGCCATCACCTTACAAACTTTAGCCTTTCAATTTTGCTGCTTGCTTGCTTTCTCTGCAAAACCAAACATCTCTTCTTTTCAAATGCGCCTTATTTGATGCTGTGCATAGGTGAGCCAAGAACAGTGAAATATTAACAGGAGACAGGCTCAATTGCACAATCTGGTTTTGGATGAAACGTAGAACAGTGATGAGTATCTCTTTCCTTGTCTGTGTGCATTAACACTCAGGACATGAAACAGTTCCAAGCTGATGTCAGCGATACGACTTAATCTAGCAGCTGCTGGCAGAGTGGCATGCCAACACCCCTGACTTCTGCTTGATCTGACATAAATAAGGTGCATAGACATTCCCAGGTCATCAGTTGAAAGTCAGAGGAAAGTAAAGATTTTAAAGCCACTGCTTGCAGTTTGTGGAGATATATCTAAGCATAGCCTGTTGATGTATAAAGGTTGCTGGTTGAGAAAATAATGTTTATGTAGTTTTGTAAAAGAAAAAGTGAAGGATGGCATAGAAGAATAGGATTGGGGGCTGCTTTCTTTAAGTCATTATAAACAGCCTTAATGAACCTTTCAGACATTCAGTAAAATTGGTAGGATTTCAAGAAAATGTACTGCTCTTTGTGCCTGACACAAAAGCTGTTCTATACAAAGCTAGACAGTGATAAAGAGAAGTGACTTTTGAGGAAGCGATTGGGGAAAAAAAAGAAAAAAAAAAACATTGCCCAAAAGGTATTTGGATAAAAGTAAAAAAAAAAAAAAAACACTACACAGAAAAATATTTGTTAAAGTTTTACTTAAAAATTTCATAATTGTAGTTTTTTTTTATTGGTATAGTTTTTTCAAATGTAGACTGAAAAAAACAAAAGACTTTCTATATTTATTGTGTTTAGGGTGATGATTATTATGATTATTCTCATTAATTTTAATTATTCATTTTTTTTTTTATCTTACAGTAGGTTGCTGGCAATGACTAGTCTCTTTTCAGCCCCAGTCATTAAAATATATATCTTTTCTAATTCTAAAGACCAGACTATTTCAATTTTAAAATCAAGAACCATGTTCATTTCAAAGAGAATGGTAGATGCATGTAAGCACTTTGTACAAAAAGGTATTCAGTCCAAGAATAAATAAATTGAAACATGCATAGAAAGAGAAATGTGTTTGATTTTAATGAAAGATTCCCCCGAAATTAAATGTTAGCTCTATATTTGTGCAATGCATAGGCTGTCACTTGAAACAGATTTATAATGTTTTTGTAAAAAAATTTTCAATAAGAAACAAAATTCAGTGTAGTATTCCATACAACTGATCACCTTTATCTAAAATAGTGCCTGAATAACTTGATAAGCTGCTCTGGTATGGCTCTCATCTGGTTAAATTCCAACTTGAAAGCCAGAGACTTTTGTGTCATTAGTTCACCTTAACTCAGAGACCACAGAAATCTGCACATTCAACATCTACATGCTCCTCCTAGCTCAGATTATAACAAAAGCTAATGAGCTTACCAAAATTATAAAGACAGCTCTATATTACAATATTACCAGGTGATGATGAACGATGAATATGATTTGAGCTCTGGGAAAATAGAAGGAATGAATGAATGTTAAAAAATATTATTCAGCTAAGTAAAAACAGCAGTGAAGTAATATTATTGGAGTCATGAAAAGTCAGCACCAGCTTCAGTTATCCAGATTTAAACTAATGACCCAAATTTTGGACTTGGCACATAATGCCAATAACAAATTATCCCTTTTATCAGTTTAGGAGCATTTTTAGGATTAAAAAACATTGTCCCAGCAAGAACTTAGACATATTTATTTTTAGTATACTTAATTCCTGTAACTGTTTCATCATAAGTCCTAAAAGAGTAAAGTACCTCAAAAAAAAGAAAACACAATCAAACAATTGCAGCGGATCCAGAATTCTGATGTCTAAGACCTCATTGCAAATAAGATAAGAAAGTAGGGCACATCTCCCCAGTCCTACAGTCCTTACTCTGGCTCTTTCCATCCATTCTTCGAAAATAGACTTTAAAACAATTCTGTTAGTCTTTAAGTTACTGAATGGCTTAGGATCAGTGTATAAACTGCTGTGAACTTTCAGGTCTTCTAGCTTAAGTCTACACTGCATACCCAGAACTAGAACTAAACATTAAGAAGTGTTTTGTTTTTATACAATATGTGAAACATCCTTAGTTTAACATTGTACTCCAACTTTTCTGTACCTGCCTTTGCTATGCCACTGCAATCCAGTTGTTTATCATTTTTTCCCCCTATGTTCTATTTTATGTCCGTCACTTGTCTACAGAAATGTGCATAGCCAACAAACAATGTTACCTCTTCTTGCCTAAGCTGGATAAAGTAGAGGCATTGTTTTTGTCTGTAATATGTTATAAATGAAGGTTTTAGCATCCATTTTCAATTCATTTTCAGTACTTGCAGGTGTGTTGTGACCATGGGAGTATTAAATCCTACTTGTTGGAAGGAAATAGTGTTAACAATAGTGTCACCTGTTGCATGTTATCTTCTAATTCCCTATCAGTGTATTTATTTCTGCATCTTAATGTGTAAAACTGTAATGAATAATTACACTAACGCATAAACACTTCCAACATTTATAGATTAAACAGACACCTTACTGTCAACTTACGGAAGACCTGGGGTTTAATGTTATATTCCAAGAGCTTGCTTATCAATAAACTCTGACCTTACAAACATAGTTTACTTTAAAAAAAATTATTTAAAGCTACAGTGTGTAATAATTACAGGGATATACAGTCAGAAATGTAATATATTATACATAACTATGTTATTTATCATCATCTA
>NW_015151638.1:42712-58031 GCF_000732505.1 Cyprinodon variegatus
TAGATGATGATAAATAACATAGTTATGTATAATATATTACATTTCTGACTGTATATCCCTGTAATTATTACACACTGTAGCTTTAAGTTGTGCAACACTACTTAACAATTCAAATGTGTGAATATATTTGAAATTCAATAAATTACTGCAGTTGATCTATTGGTGTTTATATGGTGCCAGTACATAAAAAATGCATTGCCAGAAAGCATTAAGACTTTATTTAAGCATCACCCTTAAGGTTTAGGGCAACAAGATGACAACTTTCTTTTAAATGAGGTAACTCTAAACAACCAAAATGAGGACTGAGGTGGAAAAGGAGAAAAGTGAGTGAGGTGATGCATAAGAACCACAAAATGAAAGCACACTAATAGGAAGAAAAAAGGGCATCTCACAGTAAATGGCAGGAATAACAGCATGCACAGTGCGGAAGAGAGTAAGAAATTAGCTCCTTTCATCTCAGCAACATTTAAATCTTTGCTTGATCATATCAAATGCAGTTCTAAAAGTTCACAATTCCACCATCTGAGATAATAGGAAAACCTTTGGTTACTTTCATCACTGCAGTTTCTAAAGCACAATAAGCTGTTATCCTAACCGGCGTTCTTTAAAGTGATGATTGCCTTTGAAACATTTTATATTCATTAATACTGACACAATCTTGCAACAAAGGTTGTTGGTCAAGTCAGTTATTATTAGAAACCAAAAAAGACCTTTCTGACAGCCCTTTGTTTAATGAGCATTTTTGATGTTTTTTGCAGTCTATGTAGATTTATTATATATTTGATAAAGGAATATACATTACATCATTATGCATGAGGGACGGGAACTTGGCCTTATGAACCTGACCCTACAGGAAGTGTCCTGCCAAATGTCAACACTGTGCCAGTTGTTAAACGAAAAAATGTTCTGAAATATTTTTTGTCTTCTTTTAAAATTCTAATTCTGAACACCTGCAGTGACTAAATTCCCAAATACATTCACTTTGCTTCTATGTCAAGTTCTTTGGTGTAAAAACTTGGTAAAAGAAAAACATGACACTGCTGCATATGTCTTGCATTTCAATTGAGTACAAAGATTTCAATGAAAACTAACTCTCTGGAATTACCCATGTGTATCTCTGATGTTGCACCTTATGTAGTGTGATTGCCATTTTAGCCAGTTTGCTACACATTTGACAAAAAAAGCTTGACATGTCTCATCGTTGCACACTTATGACATAAAAAGTGTCCAAAACTTTGAACTTTCTTTCCCAATTGACTAGGCAATCATGAAGAATAGCAATCATATGGCCTGATGCAATTGCAGATTGTAAAATTACACCCTTCATCTCAAAATACACAAAAACGAATTAAAAAAGGACCCAGCATCAACAATACACATAATTCATATAACAGGATTTGATGTTTCACAATTAGCTCCTATTAATGTTGATCAGTGTACTGAGTAAACATTCTTTATACTTATTGTAAAACATGAAATTACGTTGAGATATCATATTGTTTTCATAGCATGACAAGAGGTTTAACATTGAGTATTTCTCTATCCCCCTTTGGGTCAGAAGGAAATGTTTTCTTAGGAGGGCAGTGAAGAGAATTGTAGTTGGAAGAAAGTATACATTACTTTCAACTTTAATCAATGTGTTCTTTTCTTCTTTACAAAATTGTTTTAATATTTTAGGGACATCACTTGCCTGCTGCGACAACAACAAGATCCCTTGGAGGACACTCGGAGGTAGTTAAAGCACGTAGCAGCAGAATAAATAAAAATCTAAAACTAGTGTATTCATTTAATGGTGATAGCTGGTCTAAGTCCTCCAGCAGGTGAGTGAAGCACTCTCATTACAGCTCTCAAACAAAGGGTTTGCCAGCTGGTTGCCAGGTCCACATCCTGACACTGTAAGATAAGGTTATATGCAATGTCCCAGTAATGTTTTTATAGTCTTTTTTTTAAATCCTAAAATCAATTTCAGCACCGGGCGCAATGAGCAGACATAAACAGATGTGTGCACCATCTACTTATAGTACAAAAAAAAAAAAAAAAAAAACAGAAAGCCAGATATCGTGACAATTGATGCAGCTACTTATCACACCATCTTGCAATGCCTTATAGAAAAGCAACAACTTGGTGTGATTGAAGACCAACTTATATACATTATATAACCCAATCTGCAGCAACGGTTAAGCTGTAATCAAACCTCCCCAGGGGAATAACATGGACATTTAGGGGTTCATTATGCTTGACGCACATAAAATACTGAAAATGAGCCGAACGTCATAGGGCATGCAGCATTTATGTACTGTGCAGCTTTCCCCATGTCCTGGCTAGCAAGATGACTACCCCAAACTACATGATGCAGTACAAAACACCGCCGTTTACAACTTTACAACAAGTCTCTTCATGCCATCCAAGAGTGACAGTTATTTCTTTCCAAGACTTTTCCACAATCTGTTGATAGTGGTGGTATTTACAAGCTATATCACAGAATGTCTATAGATGTTTGCATTTGTAAACCCTTGCCAGTAGAAGCTGCTTCTCGCTCGCCACGTTTTTCCATGCAAATCTGTCCACCTATTTACAAATTTTCCTAGATGTGTGGTGCAGAAATTCTGTAAGCATGGATGCCCAGAGTGACCAAATTTGCCCTTGTGGGGCAAATTTGTCAAGCATACACCAAGCTTAAATTATGCATCCATCAACTGAGTAATCTTTGGATTACTCACCATCCTCATTCTCCTTGACCTGAGTGCAGCTTTTGATACCATCTGTCACACCACGTTTCTCAGTATGCTCTCTTCAATTGGGGTCACTAACATTCCATTGGACTGGTTTACTTGCTACTTCTCTAACCGCACTCAGTTCATTCAGTTGGAGACCCTCAAATCCACCCCTTCCCCCATCACCTCAGGTATGCCCCAGGGCTCTCTCCTAGGGCCCCTCCTATTCATCATCTACCTCCCCTTGGCAGTATCTTCAGCATATATAACATCCACCTATACTGCTAAGTCAATGACACCCAGCTCTACCACACCACAAAACCATCATATTTTCTTCTGCTCACCTCCATCACAACTTCCATCTCTGAAATAAAAGTGTAGTTCACCAACATCTTCCTTTAATTAAACAGTAGTAAAACTGAGGTTCTCCTTATTGACACTAAATCAACTCTTTCCAAAACTGACAGCTACTTCCACTTTAAAAGCATCAACCCCTTCCTTCCCTCCCTTAAGGCTGATTTATACTTCGAAAGTAGGTTGTCTGTGTAGCTGTCGCGGTGAACGCAGAGAAGTCCCCGCCCCCTGCACAGACACTCTGCTGCACCTCTCCCAAATTATAGGTGACCGCAGACAGTGCCGCAGACAGGAGGACCCTTGGTCAAATCTACATTGGCTCTACAATAATTGTCTCCTGTTTGGTACCTTACCGGCTTGTTTTGTTTGTATGACCGTGATTGTGGAAAAAGACTCGTGAATTTGGACCAGCTAGAAGAGCGAGGTGCACGAGAATGCTGGGAACCTTTTTCTACCTGGATCCCCGCTTTTTTCGCCCTCATGTCCCTCCGTTTTCAGACAAACTTGCCCCCATTTCCTCGATGCCTCGGCCGTATATAGACCCACAGCTAGTTCGTGATTGTTACTCTTGCTTTGTAGCGTGGAATAAACATAGCGCAGACCACACTTCAATATTGAGCATAAATCTTGCATCAGTCCTGTGAAAAGCTCACTGCAACACACTGCTGCGGGAGTATAACCAGCCCTTTACTCCACACACTGCTGCCATACTTGTCCGCAGCCTGGTAACGTCCCGACTGGACTATTGTAACTCTCTCCTCTATGGCCTTCCTCAAAAATCATTCCATAAACTATTACTGGTCGAGAACTGCCCGCATTATAACAAGAACTTCCTCTATCCACCACATCACCCTGGTCCTCCCAGCTCCACTGGCTCCCTGTGCAGTTCCGCATTCAATATAAAATCCACATGTTGATATTCAAGGCCCTTCACCACCTTGCCCCCCCCATATTTGTCAGGCCTCCTCCATGTTAACACCCCCTCCAATGCTCTCAGATCCTCATCTGCTTTACATCTGTCTGTCCCTTCTCACTACCATGTCTGTCCCTTCTCACTTCTCACTACCTTCTTCCTACTTCTCTTAAACTCTCTACCACCCCTACTTAGAAACACGGACTCACTTCTCTTTTTTCAATCAAAACTAATCTGTTTAAAATTGCCTATTCTCTTTAATATTAATTTCCCTCTCCCAGCCTTTGTATTTTTTAAATGTTTTTTTTTTCTATGTTTTTACTTTGTTTCTGCCATTGTGTTTTTATCTATGTATGGTGACCTTGGCTGTCCAGAAAGGCACCTTTGAAATAAAATGTACTATTATTATTATTATAATTATCATCTTTTTGATTCAGTTTTTATTATTTGGAGGGATCTTTTTGAGAAATTTCATGCAGAGAAGAAGCTATTTCTTGGTGCTATCACAGAACTATTCCAATCTGGCAATGCCTGAGCTTGGTCTTGCATATCTTCAGCTTACTATGCCCATTGGTGCAGAAGGGATTTATGTTTAGGTTGGCATTGTACAAAGAGACAGACATATCTTTTGGACATGCCAAAATTTCTAAAGCGATAATTAGTATGCTATTTATGCTCTATTTTTTTTTTCAATAAAATCTATACTTTTATTCTGCACTTCTCTAGATGTCCTGCAAATCGCTTTTTTTTTTTTTTTTAAATATTAATCATTTTGATGAAAAAGCTCTTTCTTTAAGAGGTAGGTCACTACAAATGATAATCTTGCATGCTTTTGGACTTATTCCTTGACCTGATAATTAACCTGAAGTATATATTTCTTAGTCTCACTATTGTTAATATTACAATCGCGACAGTCCTCTTGTCAGGTCAGTCTAATTGAAATCAGTTCTTGGTGCCAATCCCAGAGTGCACTACGGGACATGTGCCAAAGACACAAACAGGGATTATTGCATTACAAGAGCACTGTTTTCTACTTTGAAGAATGACACCTCTGAGATTCGCCAGGAAAGGGCATTTTGTCAGGCTTATATTTTACCAGCACATAACCCAATAACCCTACTAATGCACTCTTGGCCTGCAATTTGTTCTCATTTGTCATTTCAGAAAGTGCAAGGGTGAACATTGTTTTGTAACATGAGTCTGGTAGAGGTGGAGGAGCTGCTTTAGCTACATCCCTCCATAGCATCAAGGACAAGTTCCACAGAAAAATAATTAGGATTTTGTACTGATAAAAGTATTCTTGCTCCTTTTAAAGACATTATGTTTATTACCATTTGATGACACACTTTTAAGCTTATCAAGCATGAATGCTTGATATTTTACTGAAAATAATTTTGTATGAGCTCACAAACAGCTTTTGCTGCATTAATAGAAGAAAAGAAATATGTTTTCAGATTCTTTTATAAACCCAGAGAGATTAATGCATAATCTCAGTTCGCAGTCATTTATTTCATTGTGGATAATGCTATGCATGAGATGCTTTTTCTTCTGTTGTCACCATCTGTGGCATTAATCACTCATAGATGTGGTGCTTCTGCACAGCTCTCAGCAGCCAGAGATCACCTGTCAATCAAAGAGGATGTGTCTTTTCTCTCACTCTGATAACACATTCCCAATAGAGTTGATCCTGTTTGACTGGCATAGCCTATATCCTGGTTGAATCATCTGTGTTTTAAATGCCATACCATCTAAAAATGACTATATTTTATGTGGGATTGCATGTATTTTAAGATGCACTTGGCAGCCTCAAAGGCAATAGATTTTGAAAGATCTTGACAAGATCCCGGTGTGATGACAACACATATTTTATCAACTAAGAGAAAGCCAGATTGCTGTTTAAAAAAAGAGAGATTCCACCTGTCACATTTAAAAGGAGGTTGATAATCAGATGCACCTTCTTGAAACACAAGAATCTGGATTTGCAGACATGAAAAGGGCATTTATAACATTAACCCCCAAGATTAGATAATTACCATTTGAAAAGAGGGAATCAGGAAGTAACATTTAACAAAGCATCATTAAATGATTTAGGAAATGAAATGAACTGAAATTGTTGTTGGTAGGTGATATTTGATTGTAATTCATTAGATTCCATCAATGGTCTTTCAAAGCAGTGCTATAATGGCATGGTAAATGAATTACAACTCTATTCTATTGCACTAATCCAAACATTTTGTTTTCCTCTTTTTCCTTTCAGTTTTAATTAGTAGGTATGCAAAATGGATAGCGAAATTATTTGTTTCAGCGATTAGCATTTTAAAATGTGATATTACAGTTTAACTTTTTTTTGAATAATTGATTAATTGTAATTTGAGTTTGTTTTACAGATACAGTCTGATTGCAATAACAGAGGAGAGCTAAAACCTCAGGTACATCTTCACACACCAGATGACTTAAAGGAATATGGTCACAAGAAGCCCAATTTAAGCTTTTTTATTTACACTTAAGGGGGACAGCATACTAAATTAAATTTCTTTTTTTTTTGCTAAAACAGAGATTTGCACACCAGAACAAATCTATCGGTACTGAGGTTGATGAAGAATCTAAAGAGGCTGATGCATTCCTAAAGAACAACTCTAGACCTGCAGGATTATGCTTATCATCAATGGAAGTAAAACGTTTCTCGGTCCACAGAAAGGGTGCAACAGAGTTGTTTAAAGCTAGACCCAAAGATATGTTTCTGCAATCCCCATCCTTAGCATAAATTTGGTCCGCAGGTGATGCAGATTAAATTATTTTAGAGGAAAATGGTATAACTTATGTGAGTCCTTTCAAGCAGCATGAATAAAGAATTAAATCTTCCTAAAATGCAAAATGTTAAGATACACCTCAGAGTCTATGAATAATCACTTTTTCCTTTTATTTTAATGTCTCAATTAATAGTATCAGACACAGAAGAAGACTTGGGTAGCCATTCATGAAGCTTGGCTTGATACAGGAAATATTAGATTTAAGTGTGTCCATTATTAGTGATACTGAAAACACTTTCTACATTCTGGGCAATAAAAATAGAAATTATATCACCTAAATTTCTGGAAATCGCATGGCTTTTCTAAAAACTTCTTTTTTGTTTAAAGTGTATCTCTACCATTAGAAAGATTTATACTAATATACAGCTAAAAATTGAACCTATAGCTTCTTGAATAATATTATCTTCGTTTAGTATTTTATATCAGTTTCTTGAATTAATAAAAATGTGACTTAAACTCCAGGTACTTCTATATGGGTTACTTTTTAAAATGCTAAATTAGACACATTATGAAGTTATCAGACGTAGAATATAGCATATGGTTTAATGTAAGACTAATTTACTATAGCTTTTACGAGTTCAAATTAACGATTCAATACCTTTGGCAGCAGCTTACCTCCCATGTTTACAATGGGAAGTAATTCTGTATTTTTCACAACACCAAGTTATTTTCACGTTTTCAACTGATTTTCTTAGCTCTTTTGATCAATTTCTAAGAACTGTTCAGTGACACTTTAGAGAAGGCATTTAAACAGGAATGCCTATTGAAGAAAAAATGTCTATGACATTATGATGTTTTCTTTTGTTTTTTAGAGAAGTATCTTTTATTCAAATTTTCTTTTTCAACAGGTTTACACCAAAAAATGGCTTAGTGTATTAACAACTGTTATCTGGGGAATAATTATTTGTGAATTCCGTGACTAATGTTTCCAGGCCAAAATTTCACACTCACTTTTTTGGGTTTCTGTTATGTTATGGTCTTCATATTATATTGGCTGGTCCTGAAACATGTATCAAACATCTATCCTTTTTCACTTTTTTTAATATCCCGCATCACAAATTCTCAATTGGAATCTTTGAGGAACACTTAATTTACTTAGCTAGTTGTTGTTTCCAGTATGCTGTTTTAAAATTGCAGCTGATATCTGTAAATCAACTCAAAGTTGAAAGATTTAAAAACCATGTTGGTTGTCACTCCTGTCCTGTCTCAAATGTACATTTTCTTCCAGTCTGTGTCCATTATATAACACAGGCTTTCTTCCTTTGGATCTGAGCTCTGTGTGGCTAATGTCCAAAATGCCAAACAAACAGTATCACACGCCTAGAGCTCTTTAAAGTGCTAAACAGGGTTGGATTTGTTTATCGACATCCTGGCAGGTTGGATGTCCGACAGTTCTCCTGGATTGTGGAGCATCACTGTAAAAATGACATTTATAAATAGATTTTGGCTCATGCTTGCATATCCTCTTCACCCCCGTCCTTGAATTTTGGCTGGGTCCTGCCATCTGTCTGAAAGTATTTTAGAGCTGAAATGAAAGGGGGCACTTCCATATTTTATACATGGTTGAGTGTTAAGTATTTGCAGCAAAGTTGCAATAAACCGATTGCTTTTGATGATTTGTTTTGTGTGGTTTCATTTAGGATAATTAATTTTGATGCTAATCTTGATGTTCAGTAGCGTGCTCTACAAGGTGGCTGCTGCTGAATAGGAGGGATTAAGCCTTTTCTACTAAATCATGTCACTTTAACCACACTTTATCAGCCCATTTCATTTATGGGAAAAGTTAAATGTATATGTAGCATTCTTTTCTTAGTTCATTACTATATTGTTACTTAAATATCTATTAGATTAAAAAATGTGTGTTAAATACATGTAGTAATCAGCACAGGATGACTAACTGCAAATTGGGGTATGATGATATGATGTAGTGTTTAGACTTTAATTATGCAGTTTATTCATCATATTTCATGAAAATGCTTGTATAGCTTTGTTTGACTTTACTGTAACTCTGTCATCTGTGGGCATTCTTTGCACTGTGATCTTGATTGACATGCAAACTGCTAACAATTCAGTCATTAGGTGGTAAAATGCAAAATAAAATTCTATTTGGATATTTTTGATATATGTATTTAAAATGTATGGTTTGGTTAGTCAATTTCTTATGCTCAAGACTAAAAAAAACTGTGGGAGTGGACATAAAAACTTTGGATACAACTTTTTAAATGCCATTTGTTTCTGAGAAAATATCTAATTATGGCAAGCAAAGCAAAACTATTTTCTTTTGCAATGCAAAGGTAAGATACAACATATACACTATTTTTAAAAAATGCATTGGCAGGAAATATAAAAAGATTGCAGTGGTTGTAAGAGCTCCCACTATTTAATTAAAACGCTGTTAAATCAGCTTGTAATTCAATTTTAGCATCCAGCCTTTCTTTGGATAAACTACATCCATTGGACTTTATTTGTATATTTATACTGTATTTTTGTGTATTCCTTTGTCTGTTTTCTTAGCAACAGTGTTCTGTTGCCTTTGTGTTAAGATCTGTCATGTTTAATCTCTTCTTAGTAAATGTGTCAGTGCTGTGTATATAGTCTTGTATTTTATTTCTTTTATAAACATTACGGCTTAGAGACTGCAGGTAAAAAAAGCCTTTGGCTAAAGCTGTTTTATTTTAACGTATGCATTGTGATGTGTTTTTTTAAATTTAATTTCCCCTTTCAAATTCATATTTCATTTTCCTTTTTTAATAATCCACTGCATTGTGTCCTCATGGTGCAGTGTTGACAGTTATCAGGAAATAAAGAAAATATTGGACACCATTGACATGACTCTAATTGTTCATCTGATTTTTGATTTCTAAATTACCAGAAAAGAAAATGGAAACTTGTCAGGTGCTGTCAAGCGGCTGATGGTAACACGAAAGGAGCGAAAAGAAGCTATGTCTAGAGCTGGTTATGTTTTGTTTCTGAAAAAAAAAGTCATTGTATGGTCTAAGGAACACAAACACAAGCTAAAAACACAATCTTTTTCTTCCCCCCCAAGAAAACAACATCCAAGTGTAGAAAATCTCCTTGAACAATGTGAAATAATGCTTTATGTTCTAAGATCAGAGCAATAATTGGGGACCAGAGATCTTTCTGGTGTCTCGGACAAACAAGGCAGATGACCGTGAAAGCAAAACCATACCGGGAGAAAAATAAACAAGGTATCTGCATCATGTTTTTAGTTGTGTCTCTCTAGGGAAGTGTTTTTCAATCCTGGTCCTCAAGGCACCCTGCTCTGCATGTTTTGGATGTTTCTGAGGTTCAGCACACCAGATTCAGATGATTGCAGTTCAGCAAAGCCTGATAATCTGCTATCAATTGATAACAGGTGTGTAAAAGCTGGGAAACATCTAAAACACACAGGCCAGGGTGCCTTGAGGACCAGGATTGAAAAACTCTGCTCTAGGGGAACCTACGTTTTTGAAAGAGGTAGATGAATACAGTGTATTATAAAAGTAATAAAGCAGGTTTAGTATGTATCCTTGAAGTACCTGAAGCATTAGAAACTAATGAACCTTCCATTTTGCTTTGTAATTTTTGTTCTCAGATCAGCAATCATTGTCATTCAGAGAACAGGAATATCTTTCTTTGCTGCAAAAAAAGATCTGGAATTTCTTTGTAAAATTCATTTATTCCACACAAATCTTCCATTAGAATTCATCAGTAATGCCCATAGAGAGGCATTAGTCAGCTCCCAGCCCTGGCTGTTACAGAAAGGTCAGGAAATCTGTCTCTTCCTCAAGTGTATTTTCTCTTCTGTGGGTTTCTGAGGAACACTGAGTCGTGCTGTTAAAGCCATGCCGCAGCCTCCACTCCATCATGGCAGACACCTCCATCTGTTTTCACCGTTTGCCTTTTTTTTTACCCACATTTACAGCAACATAGGTTTTCAATACCAATCAGTCAATGCTCCTTTTTTCTTCATTCATCACTACTTCCTTCTTAAAGCTTTCTTTTTTTTTCTTCATCATTATTCTTGGTAGCAATATAGCGACTTGGCTATTTTTTTATCCTTACCTTCTTCATCTGGTCACACATTTTCCTTTTGCGAGGACTCCATCAATCTACTCTAGTCCTTTAGTTTTGTTCTCTTTCACCTTCTTCAGACTTCCTTTCCCCAACCTTCCTGTTTTCATTATTTCCATTTTCTTTCCCATTTGTCATTTTCTTTGCTTATTAAATGTCTAAGTGGCGCCAGATGCTGTTAATCTGCTGGTCTGATTGTCTAGGATATGCATGAATGATGCCTAACAATATTCCTAATACCCTCTTGCCTTGGGTCGTGGCTTTAATCTTTGCAAATAGAGGTGATAAATACCAGGGGCCAGTTGAACAATTTGTGAATTACAGCATGATTGTTATAATAGGATCAACTAGCAGCATAAGTTGCTTTCCTTTGCAAGAGGTGGGAGGTGGAGGGGGTTACCTTCATTGGAAGTTTTAACCAATTTAAATCCAACAAAGCATTTCCTCAAACCAATACACCATTGTGAACTAATTAGACTGTCTGATAACAGAAAACGCAGACCAAGTGTCAGAATGAGGATTCATTTTAACATGTTGGTCTGAGTATCTCTGAAACTGCTAGTTTGCTCTGGTAAATGTCAGCCGAAAAACATTGACTGGTTGATGATACAGAGGCAAGAGTAAGAGGAGAATAAAACCGTTGTCTGTCAGTAACGCAGATAACCACTTGTAATAATTTGTGTCGCGCCGATGCCAATTTTTGGCCCCGAAACCGATACCTGGCTGTGCAGTATTGGTCGATACTGATACCATCTGTTTGAAATTGATGTGTGTGTGTGTATATATATGAAGAACTGCAAACTACTTGGATGTAAAATAATTGCCATCTCAGCTTTTTCAAGCTGCTCCCCAACTTTGTGAAGCAGGAAAAAAAAAACTGTGAATCCAGTAGAACTTTTTATTGCCTACCTGGAATGGGTGACAATAGTTGAATGAACTTTTGCCTCTCAAAATGTTATCAGTGCCCTATTTGTTGGTACTCGCTGATAATGATACCACCATTTTAGTGCTGTATCAGGGCCCCGCCTATTACTGGTATTGGCATAGTAATAATGAGGTGATAATCAAGGTGAATTTATTGCCATCTTGGAATGCACAATATGTGAAACATCAATGGTTAAGGCTGGTGTTGGTGGTGTACAAGACCTGCTCCAAGCTCTTTTTGCCCCTTTAGAGTACTGTTTGAAGTCCACACTGTATCTGAGTATTTTCTCTAACAATGTTATTCCTTGTGTGACCACATTGCACCAAACACCTTATACTGTAGCCATGTCGAGCAGGGTAGTAGTTTACCATGTCACACAGCTCAGATTTGTTCAAACATGATGTTTAGTCAATTTTACAAAGCCCTCTACTATCAGCAGATTTTACATTTTGAATGTGGAGGGAGGAAAAAAAATTCTCATTATGGGTATGTGGCTGAAAAAATCTGCGGAATCTGTCATACTATCATGTCAATTTGAGCCAAAATCTGTGAGCAGTGTCTCTAAACCTGTTGGGGAATCTTTGCCATAAACACTTGGGTAGTTCTGAATACAAAATAGATGCTTTACGAGCTGCAGTAGATTCAAAAGTGGCTTTTGAGTGTACAGTAGTGTGAACAAGATTCAGTGTAAAACTTACTGTGATCTAGCTCTTCTGTTTTCTAAAGTTCTTAGACAACAGGTATAGGACATTTAATGTTGACAATAAATGGCTGCAAGGTTAATGGAAATCGTGTAATGTGGCCTCAAACTTAAAACAGCATAGGTTCAGAAGTTACAGCATGTAAGGAACAATGATTACCATAGCACTTCTCACTAAAATACAAAGGTTTGCTACAGTAGGTTGATATAAAAATAGTATTTGTCAGTACATTCTCAACAAATGGTTGCTAACAAGTGGTATTTTCCAAATGAATTTCAAAGGGGAGCTGATACAAACAGAATAACTGTAGAATTGTTAGGAAAAAATCTTGTGGCAGCTGTTTAACAGGGGTTTACACAAGGGCTAAGATTCACAAATGAATGTGAAATGTTAAAAAACGAAGAAAAAAAAACAGCTGTCTTCTTTGCCAGTGGCTTCTGCATGAAGTAATTACTTGCTGCTGTGCAGTTTATCTTAGATGAACATCTTGATATTTTCCCCACATACTGTCTGCACCGTTTAGCTCCCAGGTCCCTTAAGACTCTTCTCCGTACTGATTAATAGCTTAAAATATCGCATTGTATGAACTATACCCATTGTATACCGCCCTTTACAGAATCACTCATATGTAAAGGTGATTAAAACGAGAGTGACTGGTGTGTGTAGTGAAGTCCCGGCTCTCCATTAGTTTAATTAAATTACCTTAATCTGATATATGCTATTTTAAGACCAGACCCAATTATATATGTTTCTGGCCTGGAGCAGTGAAGGATGAATCTTGTATTAATTTCAATTCCCTTGCTTTCCTATCTTGTACTAAACCAAAAACAAACCATTAATTATGAAAAAAATTGTTTTGAGGAAACACTAAAAGTCTTTTTAGGTGTTGTGTATTCATTTATAATCGAATATGAATCTAAATTATCTTGCAGCTGAATTTCTAGGAGTCATAGTGGTAATTAATGTGTAGCTAATATCTCATTATAAAACATTTTTTGTCTCTACCATATTTTAATTTGCCTGAAATTTGGTTCAGTGTTTGGAAATGAATGGCAGCCAGTTTAATAGAATACTAACATGTTCTAATGTTTATTTTTTTTTCTTTTTTTTAAATGTACCTAGCTTGTCTAAAAATCAGTTATGAATGTTTTGTAGAATGAACAATGACGCAAAGCCAGACCAAAAGAAAAAGCAAGCTGCACTCAAGCAACTTGTTTTCTGTTTAAGTAGGGTGTGAAATCAGCATGCTAATAAGGTCACATCATGCTTTGTTTGAACAATAATGGTAATCATATCAAGGCCTACATCTTCTGCAAGTAGGGTGACCAAATAAAAAAATAAAACTAATGTGGGATGGCAAGGATGCTTATGATGGACAGGTTTTTTTTTGCCGTCCATTTCCTTTGTGACTCACTTTTACGGAGTTGCTTTACATCCCAATTCCTTTGTATCCAATTTTAAAATAACTCTGGCAAACTTTACATAAAGCTATCTGAGAATCACCTTCCAATGTCATCATGTGGTTACAATAAACAATCCTGTAGTTTTTGTTATGGCTGTATTTTCTTTCTTTGAAAAAAGATTAAATCAAGTTTTGGATTGAACTTTACGTGTTCTGTTTTAAAAGCCTTCTGTGCAGGTTAGTCCTGATGCGGGGCATGGCCACAGCTCTGTGAAAATGACTGCAGCTCTGCCTTCTTCGCATTTAGGAAAAGTATCTGGTGATGTTTTTTCTTTTAACTGTGTTGTCTCATTTTAGTGAAAAATGTCTGACATTTTTGGAATGGTGGGAAAGAAGGACAGAAATGAAAAACCTGGCATGGTCTCACACAATTTGAGACATCTGGTCACCCTGTGCAATGCATATTGGTTATTAGCAGCTAATTCAATGCAGTGGTTTCCATCCATCCATTTGCTCTTGCTTATTCTGTCTTGGAGAAAATAGCCAGTGCCTATCTTTGGCAGGCATGAATAAGGTGGGGTACACCCTGGAGGGGTCACCAGTCTGTCGCAGGGTACATAGGTTTCTAAATATGGTAAAATCTTTCTATCATTTATTTTTTGATATTTTATTTTTCAAATCAAAATAATTGTGACCCAGATATCAATTACCAGTATGGCTCTCCTGAGAGTTTGCAATAATTATTTTGCTGTAGACTTAGTAAAGTCTGCTCTAATGATTAGGATCAGACTCCAACTTCTGATGTTGAAGATCACAAGATCCTTGCCAAGGGGGGTCAGGGTCGGTAATAATAGGATGACCCTGAAATCATATCATTCATACTCTTCTGATTAAAGTATTCTTCTTTTTGGGAGTATTTTGAGTTTTCAGTTTCAGGTGACTTCTAAATGTACTGTTTGTAAACCTCATAAACCCAAGCTACACTGCCTGGCCAAAAAAAAAGTCGCCACCTGCATTCAACTAAGCTAATAGGTACGAGTCTCCTATTGAATAATTACTGCATGGGAGATTATCTTTCAGCTGGCAACAAGTTATTTAACCCCAACTGGTGCAATGACTTGCTTCTCATTTTCTAAACAACCATATCGAAAGACACATCCCGTGGTCGTGGAAAACATGTTAGTCTGTTTGAGAAGGGTCAAATCATTGGCAAGCATCAAGCAGAGAAAACATCTAAAGAGATTGCCGAAACTACTAAAATTGGGTTAAGAACTGTCCAACGCATTATTAAAAACTGGAAGGATAGTGGGGACCCATCATCTTCAACGAAGAAATGTGGCCAGAAAAAAATCCTCAATGATCGTGATCGGAGATCACTTAAACATGTGGTGAGATCAAATGGAAGAAAAACAACAGTAAAACTCAG
>NW_015151638.1:58457-60761 GCF_000732505.1 Cyprinodon variegatus
TGTGTTAGAGGTTCATGCACCGGGAACAAAGCTAATATAACCGTGTCAAATACAAAATCAAACCCTCTTTACAAGATTTACAGTATGTCATCTTTTCAACACAGAGCAGCCAGAGCATCAACATAAAAAATGAAGTAACTAGACATTTTTTAATCAATGCTAAAAAGTAAGTGACTGAACCATGTTGGTGTCTAAATTGTAGCTAAAATCTTGGTAGGGGTCAAAATGACCCCTACTAGGAATAATGTCAATATTGTGGACCCCAATGCCATTGATGAGGTGAAAAGATACAAGAAATTCAAGCAAAATTAATTCAGTACATTTATTTATTTTTTCAAATGAGTCATTGCACATTTACTTAAATGCAGAGTTATACTCAATGTAAAGCTTTAGAAAAAACAATCTCAGTCATCTCTGATGTGATTGTGGTTGCTTTATGTGAAACCTTTCAAAAATAAAATACATTAGATGAGAACAAAACCCACTCTAAGAGGTGTCTTTTGACAGATCTGTAATTTAAACAGCAAAAAACAGGGCAGCATAACTGGTCATGTTAAAGATTTAGATCATTCATTCATTTATATTTAGGTAGTGTAACTTTTCAAAATAACATACATTTCCCTTTGCCCGTGTAAACAAAGTGTTTTTTTTTTAACCCCTCTCTTTAAACATTGTAGACTTTGATGTACTGCACTATCATTAAGAGCATAAATTTCCACCAATCTGTTAGCACCTGAATTATCCTAAACCCAGATTTTGAGCTGCAGCTTTCTCTGTGCATCAAACAATCATGTTTCCAGTTCTTCCTTTTGGAAATAGTTTGAAAGGTTTGTAATAACTTTTAAATTTGAAAAATAAGTTGCTGTACACAATACTAGAAACAACATGCTTTTTTCTTATATAGTGTTTAGTCCCGAGTTGAATATTTCCTAGTTTCAAGCAACATCCTTTTTTCTGAGGCACGCAGTCATCAAGGAATAATTCATGGAGCTCTGTGCCCATGGAACTATCTGTGTCTGCTGCAGTGGCGGCCGGCCCATAGGGGGCGCTGGGGCACCGCCCTCCCTGATAAGAAAAGTGAAACGTAAAATATACAAATTAACTCATAAATGTCAGTTTTACTCTCTAGAGTGTGTACCTATAAGCAAAACAAATTATATAAACTACATTTCCCAACCTACTGTCATTTATTTGTGGATTTCCACAGACAGACTCCTACCGTCTATGTCTTGGGGATGATCAGACTGCCCCACATGTGCAGAGAATCTGCCATCATGGGGACTTGTCATCTTCAGTCTGGCGGCGTCTTTGCTGGGTTCAAACCCGAGGCAACGCTCAGTAAGCGGTTAAAACGCCAGAGTTGTTGGAATGCGGAAGTGACGTCACAAACACGTGACTCGCTAAATGTTTGTCAGATTACCGGTATTATTATTATTATTTTTTTTAATGTTTAAAAGTTTGGTGTAATTGAATAAGTCAATGAATCTGTGTAAAGGAATTAAGTTGTAAAAATTATTTGTTTTTGTATATCAATTGTTTGTGGAGGTAATATAGACAAAACGGATTTATGAGAAGAAATCAGAAATAAGAGAGCCTGAGGGGAGGGGCTTAAACTATTTAATGAGGGCTGTGGGAAGAAGAGCGGCCATTTTTGTTTTCTGTTTCTTTGTTACATTGCTGGTAACATGAGGGAGGCTGAGGCCTAGAGTATCTTGTATATGTTTAGTTTCATTTGCACCCTGTTTTGAGTTTTTGAGCACAATAAATCACCAACACCGGTAACCCGACTGAGAGTGGATTCTTGGAGGCCAAAGAAGCCCGTCACAGTGATCAAAATCATCACTGTTACTGTTATTATATAGTATTATATAGTCCAATTGTTTATTTGAATTCTTATTCTGGATTAGTTGGAGACATACACTAGGCTATATCAGCCCTACCAAAAAGATTTTCCACCAGCCGCAACTGGTCTGCTGTTCTTTTCCTTGGCAGAATTAACACAGGCGTTGTGCTTGTTGCTCTGCAGATGATTCCATATCTTCATAAGTTCGTCAGGATGGAACTGATGGGACGTTATCAGGTGGCTGTACTTACAACTGGAATAAGAGACGCGCCAATGGTTGAAGAGGAACTCATTGGGAGGGGGTGTTGGGTCAATGCGTAACTTTGCCAGGCAGATTCCTACATAAACATCCTCCAGGTGCAGTCTGCGTATGCTAAGTGAGGCCTGATAGATCAATTCGGCCAGGTCCCCTGAGAACACATACCCTGTGCCTGAGCAAAATATGGGGTAGCGCTCGCTTG
>NW_015151638.1:62106-64837 GCF_000732505.1 Cyprinodon variegatus
CACCTCAAACATGTGGGTGCCAACAATCAGAGGTTTATCTGTGCTAGCAGATGGGTTGGGGGAGGCTTCTGGTGAAGTCAAAGGGACAGTTGAGCCCCTAAGAGTAGCTTGAAGTAAGGTTGAAAGGGCTCTGGCTTGAAAGGAGAAGGCAGCAATTTTCTTTTTACCAATGACGCTTTTCCCCTTCTCTTCTTTGGCACTTTCGACAAACACAAGGTCAGGCACTGGGTCCTGTCTTCTTCAGGTTATAATAAGGGCCACCTCCTCTGTGTCAGTTCCCTGCAATTTGAAGAGAAAAAAGAAAGTGAGAAACCTTCTGTAAAGTGCTTCTATTCACTGACACTGGGCCAGGTGTCAAATATTGCAGCCCCACGTACATTTTGTTTCCTTTACTGTGTTAATTTTTGAGGCCTATGTTCCCACAGAAATAATTTGAATCAATTTTCTTTTGTACATCTTCAGCAAGAGAGGAAATGCATCTGCCAAAATGAGTTTTCAGGGTCCAGCATGCAGTGGTGCTGAACCTCAAGCCAGCCTCTGGCGATGACAGCCACTGCTCGTCATTCACTGTCAGTCTATCAAGACTTCCTAGTGTCTTATTGGGATCACACAGGATGCTCATTGTCGAACACACATAAAGATGAATTCAGAACATGTAGAGGAGTATGCACAAACGTAGACATGCAACACGCATAAAGTCAATTACATGACTTTATGAAAGTAATCCATGCCTTACCTTATTTTTGTCGAATTTCGGTAATTCCCTGCAAGGTGTTTTTTAATACATCCTCATCTAAATAATGGCAGCATCTGTGGCATACCTTCTGCACAGAAGATGTTTGATCATATCACAGCTGTTCTTCCCAACTTTGATCTCGCTATCTGTCCATTTCAAGATGCATCTTGAAATGTTAATAGCAGTTTGGAACTGTAATGGAATGTCACCACCAAATTTACTTTCAGGCATTGAAACACGTGTGTTAGAGGTTCATGCACCAGGAATCAAACCTAATACAGCCATGTCAAATACAAAATCACACCCTCATTACAAGATTCATGGAATCTTTTCAACACACAGTAGCCAGAGCATCGACAAAAAAACATGAAGTAACTAGACATTTTTAATCAATGCTAAAAAGTAAGTGACTCAACCATGTTGGTGTCTAAATTGTAGCTAAAATCTTGGTAGGGGTCAAAATGACCCCTACTGGGAATAATGTCAATATTGTGGACCCCAATGCAATTGATGAGGTAAAAAGATACAAGAAATTCAAGCAAAATGAATTCAGTACATTTATTTATTTTTTTCAAATGAGTCATTGCACATTTACTTAAGTGCAGAGTTATACTCAATGTAAAGCTTTAGAAAATACAATCTCAGTCATCTCTGATGTGATTGTGGTTGCTTTATGTGAAACCTTTCAAAAATAAAATACATTGGATGAGAAGAAACCCACTATTAGAGGTGTCTTTTGATAGATCTGTAATTTAAACAGCAAAAAACAGGGCAGCATAACTGGTCATGTTAAAGATTTAGATCATTCATTCATTTATATTTAGGTAGTGTAACTTTTCAAAATAAACGTACATTTCCCTTTGTCTGTGTAAACAAAGTGGTGTTTTTTTTTAACCCGTCTCTTTAAACATTGTAGTCTTTGATGTACTGCACTATCATTAAGAGCATCAATTTCCACCAATCTGTTAGCACCTGAATTATCCTAAACCCAGATTTTGAGCTGCAACTTTCTCTGTGCATCAAACAATCATGTTTCCAGTTCTTCCTTTCGGAAATAGTTTGAAAGGTTTGCAATTACTTTAAAAATAAAAAAATAGGTTGCTGTACACAATACCAAAAACAATGTGCTTTTTTCTTATATAGTGTTTAGTGCCGAGTTGAATATTTCCTTATTTCAAGCAACATCCTTTTTTCTGAGGCAGGCGGTCATCAAGGAATAATTCATGGAGCTCTGTGCCCATGGAACTTTCTGTGTCTGCTGTTCTTTTCCTTGGCAGTATTAATACAGGCGTTGTGCTTGTTGCTCTGCAGGTGATTCCATATCTTCATAAGTTCTTTGGGGTGGAACTGATGGGACGTTATCAGGTGGCTGTACTTACAACTGGAATAAGAGACGCGCCAATGGTTGAAGAGGAACTCATTGGGAGGGGGTGTTGGGTCAATGCGTAACTTTGCCAGGCAGATTCCTACATAAACGTCCTCCAGGTGCAGTCTGCGTATGCTAAGTGAGGCCTGATAGATCAATTCGGCCAGGTCCCCTGAGAACACATACCCTGTGCCTGAGCAAAATATGGGGTAGCGCTCGCTTGGATAAACCTCTGGCGGCATGTACCACTTGCTTTCCTTGTTTCTGTTTGGTGCGAAGCCCCTCATTAAATATCCTGTAAAATATCTCCTTTTGGGGGGTAGTTCAGGTTTTAGCAGCTTTTGAACAAGATACTCAGTATTGACAAACATGTCGCTGTCTGTCTTCATCACATAGGAGACTTTTGGGCAATAGGTTGCCACCCAGTTCATCCCCATCAAGGTTTTGGTGGTTAGGTTGTAGTAGGTGTCCTGATAGTCCTGTTGGATGATATCATGGTAAACACGGCTCTCTTCTTCAATGCTACTTTGAAGAAAGGCATCTAAACTCTTTCCTGTGCCAAGAAGAAAAAGCCGAACAAACCCAACCCCCCCTGCTACAGTCTCATTTCCCCATGTCTGCCTGATGGC
>NW_015151638.1:65088-82268 GCF_000732505.1 Cyprinodon variegatus
TGAGCTGGTGTCCCCTCTGCTTGTTGAGAGCTGAGGTTGAGAAGAGGCTTTGAGGCTCCATACCCCGTCTCCTTCCACAGGCTCCTCAGAGAACTGCTCTGGTTGGCATCCCCCTCGGGACTCCCAAGACCCCTGATGGTGTATGTTACAGGGGTGTCACGAGGCCCACTGCGCCCAGGCAACCATTCCTGGTGGCTAAGAAATAAAAGCAATGTAAAGAGTAGAGCCAGAGAAAGTAGACCTGCCACATGGGTCCGAAAGAGGGAACGTTTGATGGTCCAGGTCATCTTAATAGGACAACAGTGCCGCCGTCTCCACTGCATGGTGCAGAATGGGTTTGCAAGTCACTGCTTCTGTTCGAAAATGGGCAGCGGTGGTCACACAGAGTCACCTCAAACATGTGGGTGCCAACAATCAGACAGTTATCTGTGCTGGCAGATGGGTTGGGGGAGGCTTCTGGTGAAGTCAAAGGGACAGTTGAGCCCCTAAGAGTAGCTTGAAGTAAGGTTGAAAGGGCTCTGGCTTGAAAGGAGAAGGCAGCAATTTTCTTTTTACCAATGACGCTTTTCCCCTTCTCTTCTTTGGCACTTTCGACAAACACAAGGTCAGGCACTGGGTCCTGTCTTCTTCAGGTTATAATAAGGGCCACCTCCTCTGTGTCAGTTCCCTGCAATTTGAAGAGAAAAAAGAAAGTGAGAAACCTTCTGTAAAGTGCTTCTATTCACTGACACTGGGCCAGGTGTCAAATATTGCAGCCCCACGTACATTTTGTTTCCTTTACTGTGTTAATTTTTGAGGCCTATGTTCCCACAGAAATAATTTGAATCAATTTTCTTTTGTACATCTTCAGCAAGAGAGGAAATGCATCTGCCAAAATGAGTTTTCAGGGTCCAGCATGCAGTGGTGCTGAACCTCAAGCCAGCCTCTGGCGATGACAGCCACTGCTCGTCATTCACCGTCAGTCTATCAAGACTTCCTAGTGTCTTATTGGGATTACCCAGATGCTCATTTTGGAATCCACACAAACATGAATTCAAAACATGTAGAGGATTATGCACAAACATAGACATGCAACACACATTACTGTGAATAAAATGTAAATGATAGTCTGGTGCCCAACAGAAAATGATCCACAAAGATAGATATACTGGCAGTCACAGTCAGTCTTCAGTAATCCCGAATGTTTGCATGTCAAACATGTACAGTATTAACTGTGATTTGTGTGTGAATTTAGTTAGGCATTTTTGACATTCACAAATAGAAAAAAGCAAATAGAAATCTTTTTTCCCTAACCCAAAAAGGTTATATAAAGCATTAAACATAATCATCAAGGCTGCATATGGGATTCATTGCTGTGTATGTTACTGAAATTATAAGCAATAGGTTAGAGTTTAGTAATAAATCACATGCATCCAATATGGTGCCATGTATAGCTGCCTCAGTGTTAGTTGTGCTTTGTTTCGCGTCTGTTTCTTAATGCTGTTTTCTGGCATCATTCCTTGTAATAGAAATGAGCTCTTATGTATCGTGAAAAATATCCAGCTGAACTATTTACCACTTTTCTAGTATTAGTATCGGAATTATAGGGCAATTTGGTAAAGGGCTCACTTGCTGCTTTTTATGCTGTGAAATGCAACATTAGATAAAAGGGAGCCAGGTCATCTGTGCATCTCTGTTAGCGGTGATTCCAATTCCAGCTATATTTTTCTCCATACACATATGTGCACCCACTATGTAAAAAAACTGTAAAGAATTTCAGCTACTAGTAGGAAAATTAAGAAACTTTTATTTATCTTCTGTTTTATGCTTCATGGAGACCTGGTTGTCCAAACCGAACTCTGCACTCCATCTGGCTGACTTCTAGCTGTTCAGACCAGAAATAGTCAAAGCATTCTCCAAGGGCAGGGGTATCTGTTTCTATATTAAGAGCAACTGGTATACCGATGAGAGAGTGATGTAGCACTGCTATCCTAATCTAGAGTATTAAAATAACAGTTAACAACCTTTTGTCTGTCTCGCCATGGTTGGTTTGCATATTTCACCACTGGCCAGTATGCATGAGCATGAGGCACACTGCATAATCCCTGACGAGGCCCTGTCAGTGGAGCAGATGAACCTGGAATCCCTTGTCATTGTTCTTGGTGACCTTAGCCAAGAACTCGCCAACAACAAAGTTTCTAATGTGTCCAACCAGAGAAGGAAAACCATCAGACTGCTACAACACAACTGTGAGTGGTGAGTGTTTTGCACTCTTCTCTGAGTAACATAATGGTCCATCTCCTGGTGGAGATTCTCATTCATCCAGGTCATAGTCAAAAAGTTAAGGTTTAAAAAACAAACCACTGGACTTTGTTTTCCAAGTGTGAAGACTTTTCTCTTCCAATCCAGGAAGTGTTCCAGGCTTTTATAGAGTAGCCCAAAAGCCTTGTGATGGCTTAGAAAACATGCACATTGAAACTGGAAAACCAGCTCCAACCCTTATTAATGGGAGCCGTTAAAGTACATATTGGCCTGCAATACCTGATACTGGCCCATTCCTCTGAAAAGACAGTCCTAAAGGGTTATTGTTGGCTGACCTGCAAGGTATTTTGTTCCCCTGCATAGCAATGGGGTTTAAGATGGTATTGGGAAGGAATCAACTATATCACCATTTATGTTAAAAGGAATCCATTTATGTTAAAAGGGAAAAATCAACCTTAAACAGAGGAGGTGGACTCAGGTTTCAGCTCTCAAAAACCTGGGGGAGAATGTTACTATGGTGACTGTGAGTCTTTGTGAAACGGAATAGTCAGTTTCTCTGTTTTCAGGTTTAGAAAACTTAAGACTTTTTAGTAAACCTACTTTGTAAACCCAGTATAGCTGATCTTCAGGCATGCTTGAAGTGCACTGACTAGGATGGTTTCAGGACTGCTATCAACAATCTGGATGAGTAAACAATTGTTGTGATGTTCCACATAAACCTTTGTAAAGACACTGTTTACCAATATGCACTCGTGTTATAATGATAAACCCTTGTTAATGGCTGAAATCAGACCACTATGGTTGTAGAAGGAGGAAGCATTTAGTTGTTGGGACAGAGACTTATTACGACTGTTACAGTTCAAAGAGGTTCGAGATGCTAAACGCTGTAGACTCTATTCCCTCACATCCCTGACTAGGAGGACACAGCAGGGGCTGTACTTATAGTTGAAGAACATCCCACTGGTTTATAAAACTGTAAATCATCTAATCTTACACTTTCAATTTTTTTACACGTCAGTTTTTTTAAGAACTGTCCTTTCAGGTAAGTCATTAGTTTAGAGTTGGTGACCATTTTAATTCTAAACTAAATAGTCTCCAAACTGCTTTAGATTCTTTAAAAAGAAAAAAACAACAACATTTAAGTGCTGCATGAAACTACAAAGCAGATGCTAACATTATCAATAGCAGCTTAACAATACCCAGAAGTGGAATTTCTTAAACATTCACCCTATTGTGTCTGTTAATGTTCTTCATTTCTTAAAATTCAAAAATAGTTTTATTTAGAATTATTTAAAACTGAAGGCTATTTGATTGCTGTAAAACAGAAAAATGTCTGCCAATGATGTCTTTTGCTTGAATTGGTCAATAAAACAGGGCAACAACTCAGGTTCTCCCTTTCCTAATTTATCATAATAGTACATTAAGGTCCTTATATAATTTACTTTTATTTGAATATACTTAGAAATGTGATAATTACAATACAGCTTCCCACACGGCTTCTGATTCCCAGGTCCATTCTTTTTTTTTTACTTTTTGGGGTTTTAAAACAGTCACCTTTAAAAAAAAAAAAACAATAAAACAAAATAATTATTAGTCTTTACTTGTTTCACATAATGATTTAACTTTAATAAAAAAAAAATTTGAAAGACACAGGCTTGTTATAGGTATCAGGGCATTACAAAAATTGTACTTGTTTACTCTTTCAAAACTAAAAAAAAAAAATTATAAAAAATAAATAATTAATTTTTTCTGGTTTTCAAAAAGGGCCATAATGTATTCTGCCATATTTGGCCATTATTTAGTTTTGTGGCTCAGCCAGAAAAACATGACAGGCCCAGACAGCATTATGCAAACCAGTCTGCACAGTGCATAATCAGTGCTGACCCCTCCGCTATACAAAACTTGTACAAGACCAGTGTCAGGAAAAAGGTAGCTGACATCTCAAATACCTTGACAATAAACAGTTAAATATTTTCCTTTGGGTCACCACAACAGACTGGCATTTACAAAAAAATAAAGCTTCCACAAAGATAGTTTCTTTCTTTCCGGGTCTGATTCCCTGCCCCGGGGTCTTTCTGCATGGAATTTGCATGTTTGCCCTGAGCATGTAAGGGTTCTCTCCGTATACTCCAGCTCCCGTCCACAATCAAAAAACATGACTGTTAGGTTAATTGGCTTCTCTAAATTCTCTTTAAGTGTGAGTGTGTGCGTGAATGGATGTTTGTCCTGTTTGTGTCTGTGTTGCCCTGCGATAGACTGGTGACCTGTCTAGGGTGTACCCCGCCTCTAGCCCTTAAACAGCTGGAGATAGGCACCAGCACCCCTCACGACCCCAGTAGGGATAAACATGACAGAAAATGGATGGATGTTTGGGATATCACTGTGTGGAAACAAAAGTTACTTTGCCCTTTACTGTAATATTTGTTATCATTGTTTTTTTTCCATGTAAGTGGATATATTGGTGAATATTCTGTCATCCAGGTAATGGATGTAAATGTACATGTAAATGGAAGAAGAAAAATCTATATCTGCTTCAAAAATCGGTTTGAATGTCAAAATAACCCGCATTGGCGTAACAGTTCCTGTATTGATGATCTCTGCTTAACAGGCTGCAGTGGTATGTATATTAAGCAGCTGATTACACAGTCACTATTGAACAGATACAGCTGTTAATCTACTAAGCAATTTCCACTTGATGAACTAGTAATGTTGTAATAGTATCTATATAAAAATAAGTATGCTAAAAAGGCATTAATAAAACTTTATATTAAAAAACTTTAAATAAAATGTCCAAGTCTTTCAACACTATGTGCATCTATATCAAAAAAGACATGATGAATCTTAAAAAAAAAAAAAAAATATATATATATATATATATATATATATAAAAATATATATATATATATATATATATATATATATATATAAGCTAAAACTGACTTAAATTGAGCTAACCAATTTTAAGTGAAGTAGAATCTAATCAGGGAATCATGGATATTTCCAAAATGATTTGTATGTGCTTTTGTTTCCTGCTGAAAACTGAAAGATTGGAAAGGAATGAACCATTATACAGTACGTAAATGGATTCAAAAAGAAGAAATGGGGAGAAAATGCTGACCAATTACAACAGGCAAAATAATTTAAAACTGTATTTCAATTTAAACAAGCTGATCATCAGCACACATTTAGACTTGGACCCTAGACTCCTAATGGCAAAGACAAAATAGGCTCTTTCATCTTTGAACATGGCAAGATGTTCGACTGCATAAGCAAGGCCCGGTTTGTACCTGGTAAAACAATCATTTTAATCGGTTTTAAGGGTTTCTGAGGGACTTGTCCCAGAAAAAGGTGGACAAAACAATTTATCACCTGTGCTGAGGTAGAGGATCTAGATGGGTTGTTAAAGATCTATGAAGACAAAGGCCAATCGTTAACCTAAGGTCCTATTACTGCTGACTCTAGCCTAATTACCATAACACAGTGTGTACACAAGACAAGGGGTGAAGAACAAAAAGTCCAGTAAATGCCACTTTTCCTACATGGATTTGGGAAGCAGGAACCAATGGTATAATAAAAATTGTAAAAGATTTTATTTTCTAAAGAGAAAAATATGTGAGTATTACTGATTGAAGGGGTCCAGTGGTGGTATGATAAGAAATTTCCACTAAAGATGCTTTTCCTATAATAAAACCTGAGGTGTTGAAGACCCAAGCTATCTACAATGAAATGTTTCAAACACTGGGGGTCTGTGCAAAAATGACTGCACCTTTCATTTTTCCCGCAGTACTTCACCATAAACTACTGATAAAGTTTTTCTTTGAAGAGAATACCATCCCTCAGTAAAGCCTTCATGAAACCATCCACAAAAAATCATCCTTTACAACATCGTCATCATTCATGAATATTTCCTTTAAACAAACAAATCAATTGTGTTAACAAACTTAATTTAAATCACATTCATTAACTGACTTATTACCTTCTCATTTTTTTTTTTTTTACTCAGGGTGAGCAGCTCAGGAGAGGAACTTCTGGATTCTGTAATTCACACAAATGGATCTGTTACTTCAAGTCATAACTAAAGTTTGCTTGAACTAACTCCAATATACCCAAGTACCAGCAGTAGCAGTCTAAGCCATTCTTCTGTAATTAAAAGTCGAGGCAAGTTCTTTAGCAATAAGCAGATATGAAGCAAGCCTGTTGGGGGGCATTCAGTGAATTGTGCCGACCAAGTATGAGAAGGATTTTAAAAACTTCCAGTTTTAATTTTCTGTTATGTTTGCTCATTCATCATGACATCTGACAAGGAACACGATAACCTTTTCAGGCGAGTATGCTTACCCGGTGAAAGCAATTACAGGGGAATGAGAGAGGCCAGGGCAAGCTTTGTTTTAAAGGTTAACATACTTTATATCGAAGCACATTGAGCGCTTGAGAGATTTCTGCTGTCAACCACATGAACATCTAGTTACACAAACTGATCAGGAGAACACACACAGAGACACACGTAAACATGAAATTAAAGAAATAAACAATGAACAGAGCCCCCCCATGTACTAGCACCCAACGATCCACAAAGTCTCACACAGTGATCCTTGAATTGAATTTGTTCAGTTGTTCTAAGCGTAAATGCAAATTTCAGAGGAATCATCAGGGATCCATTTTTAGTCATTAACAGCAGTGTTTAATCTGCCAATGCCTCTCCTCATTAATTCCTTTTCTTGCCTCCCATCAATGTCACTTCTATGCAGGCCAATTAGTTACACTAGCGCTAATTAAAGCCCCAGCGATTCTGCAGCGGTCAATAATCAGAAAGAAGGCTGAGCAAGTGGGGCAGTGGTGATATTATAAGGCAGATCAGTGTTAACTGTGACTACATCAGCTTTAGACCTGCAGGAAGAATAGAGAAGATGGGCGTTTGGTTTGTTCCTGTGTCTTCATAAGAAATGTTTGTGTGTGTTGTCTACATAAAACAAGCTTTGCCAATGCCAACAGGTAGATGACAATGACTCATTAAAAACATTGCTTTTCATTATAGTGACACTTTTTCCTGAGGAAAAGTACTGATCCCATTTATGAGACTTTTACAGTTGCTGCTCATAGAAGATAGAGGATAAAAGATATATATTTTTAAAAGCCTTGGCTTTTATGGCATAATGCAGAAAGTGTTTTTCCTTAAAAACACGACTCATAAGGAACAATCTGGAGAGACCACATGTATGATGTTTTTAGTCCTGATGTAGTGTAATAGCATTTGGGCTGTAAAATGGTGAAAGCAGAGAGTTCACAAGAAAACAAAGCAGCAGCATTATTCCAACCATCAACATTAAAGAGCTTTTGTAGAGAGACTAGAGGTACAGTGTCTATTTCAGATAAGCTGTCTTAAAATATTGAATCGCCATAGTTTTATATCTTAAAAATAACTGAAAAGACACCTTTTATTGCTTTTTATAAAACCAAATACAAACAAAGTCCCAAAACATATACATTCCAACAACTATGGAAGCCAAGGAAAAGAAGCATATCCTTACAAATCATTGAAGAAAACTGTTTGCAGCCTCAGTTTGTAACAGATGCACATACATGATGGAGTGGATGTGCTTAGACTCTAGATACGCTGAGTTCATTATATCTTACACGATAGCTGACCTCCACAATCACATAAAAGATGCATAATAAATCTTTAAACAATTTGTCAGATGTTTCTTCCTACGTTTTTCAAACCAGATTTAGTAGCTGCAACTCTCTGTATTACAATAACAAATTCTAACTCTTACATCCTGGACTGCATCATCAAATTGGAGCACTTTAAGCTGCATGAAGCTGACACCCAAACCATGTGAAAACACTCAGCAAATAGACTGAAAGGTTAGTGCCTATGCACAACTTTTGAATTGCCTTGGGAGTAGCATAAACTATTGGAAAAGCTCCAAAAGCACTGAAAAAAAAGAGTCCACTTTGGTTCATCCAGAGCTGTGTCTTGACGACTGTTGGATTCGGCGGTGCCTCCTTGTAAATCTATCAACGCAAAAGCAACACTGCTGGGCAGGGGACAGTGACAAAAATAGCGTTTATTTAAAGCCACCTAGCACCTCTTCGGAGTATTCCTTATTTCTATTTTTTTTTTTTTTTTTTACATTTTTTTTCCTCTGTATTACATTTTAAGTGAAAAAAAGCTTCGCCTACAACCAGTTCCTGATTGGTTGCTGTGTCACAATTTCACGGTAATGTTAAACTCTTTTCAACTTCAACGATCACCGCTCTGCTCTCTCCATGCGGTGCTGCTGTTTGACAATGACTTAGTTCTATCTACTAGCACGAGGTGAGAGCGGAGCAGTGAACGCCCTCACGGCTAACCGATTAACCGTTAACTGGAGTATAGAGTAACTAACAAGATTGTAAAAAAAATCTAAACATTTTGCATTTAAGATTAAAAAAAAAATGTTCATCTGTCAATATGGTCTATCCAGAAATGTTGTAAAGAATCTTTGGCTATCCAACTATTAATCGATTAATTAAACAAATAATCAACAGATCAATCAATTTGCAAAATAATCGTTAGTTGCAGCCCTAATTGTCTCCAAGACACAATCTACATATATGTATTATTATTATTGCTCAAACAAATTTGTTTTGTCCAAGTGCATTCTATTCTCCTACATGTTGAGATAATTTTTTTTGCCATTCATGTATATTATTGTTAAACCCTGATATAGCTTACCTGTTAAGTATAGTAGTTGTATTACATAGTTTTCCTACCTATGGTTTAACACTTTAAAGTATAGAGCCTAATTTACAGACAGAGATGATAATTCTTAACAAAGAAAAGCCCTGGTACTGTCCATTGGATTGTCCTTGGCCTAGAATAATGTGTATTATCTTGATATGACTGGAGCCAGTGCTTTCTCCTCATTCATAAACAAGTGTTTCTTTCCTGGTTATCTCTTCCAGGAAGTCAGTTGGATTTTATATTCTTAGTTGTTTGTTTGTTTTTGCGTTCATCAGATGCTTTTTATTCAAAGCAATGAGGTAGGCATTAACGTCAAGGATCTTGCCTAAGAACGCGGCCCTTCTGTGTGCAAGTCAGGTGACTTAAAACTCGAGATAGCCAGTTACGGCATTTTTACATTCTCATCAGTAGGAGTTTTTTTGAGTCAGTAGCATGACCAGGTAGCTGTCTCGCCTCTGTTCCTTTTGTGTAGTTATGCTGAGTCTTTACACCACAATGAGTGTTTTGTCTATTCTATTGTAATTCAAAATAACAAGCCAAAGGAAACAATAGTCTAACATTTTATGTCAAAATAAGGAAAAATATATTATAAAATAAAAGGAGTAATATGAGCATTTTACAAGTAACACAAAATGTAGTCTGACTTTAATGGGAGGAATCTATCATATTTTTGTTATTTATTAGTAACCAAATGACCTCTTGTGCAATGTTATTGAGCCTAATAGAAAGTTGTACTCAAATGTGTTGTTTTCATCTACTGACAGTGCTCAACAGCACACCTAGTGGTGTAATTTTGCTTATTGCTCCTTTAAGGGTGGATTTGTAAAGCAAGTTGGGCTGAAGCCTCATTTGTCAGAGCCGCTTGCTAAAAGAAGTAAGGGTTCATTGCCGGAGTAATCTAGGTGAAGAGAATAAAGGAAAACCATGCAGGGCTTTTACTTTCTGGACCTGGATTATCTACCGCTGGTCACTACTGAAGAGTATGTCTGAGTGAGTAGTGATATTCTGAAGTGACGCTAAGACGATGAAAGCCTGTACCAGAATGTGATGGTTTTATTGCAGATTGAGGAAAATCTGTAAAATCAAAAATAGCATCGGAGAGCTTTAAAGGTTTATCAGGGAAAATTTTCATTTTGGAGTGAGTTATACTTGAGCTGTGTCCACAAATATCTGCATGGAGACAATTCCACGGTATTTTGTTTGATTCCTTGACTTTATGATCACTTTCAGATTGTGTTATCTTCATGTGTTAAAATCTGCTATAATGAGGCTTCATTCGATTAGCTGTTACCAACAACCGCTTATTGATTGATCTTTTACAGGTTCAGTGAACAAGAACATTGTTTACTAAAACCTCACCTCAAAAAAAGATTAAAAAAAACCTTTAAGACTTTGAGTTTTCTTCATTTTTAACATAAAAACAAAAGCACTAACCAGGTAAGTGGACAAACAGTAATACATAACCCAGAATATGGGTCTTCATAGATCTCTGTGTGTGTGTGAGTGGAGGAAAATGATCATACAGCAGTAAAGCTGGTTCTGTTCTTAAGAAAAAATACTGGCCACTGTGCAACAATGAACCACCTTCAGCACAACCTGCTCAGATTAAAAAGAGTCTTGCTCAGCTCAAAGTTTGCAGAAAAAAAACTAACTCCATTCATAGATGTGCTCTTTTGCACACAATGATGCACACCTCTACTCTGCTATAAATGCTGCCGAGGTCTCATCACTGTAACTTCCTCTTTCAGACAGAAGGAGGAAGAAGGATGGTTGCTTCACATGCCTCATTATCTCTGCCAGTAGAAGGTATGTTGAGTCAGCCACAAACTGAGCAAACTTTCACTGAGAACTCCGTCTGTGTGTTAAAGAACGGGTTGTTCCTTTAGCACACAGGAGGAACAGTTATTGAGGTTTTTAAACCCTCAATCAAAGGTCAACTGTTGGAGATAATGTCCCATGGCTTAATATTTTATTCTGTTTAAACAAAAGATGTCATATCTGTACCTAGCTCAAGGACAGCTACAAGGTAATATATTCTAAGTTAAAATAAAACAAATGCTTTTGAGTGTAACATTAAAAGTTATCAACATTCACCCCCTGAAAACTTCTAGCCCTTTAATACATTTTATTTTCTTTAAATAAGATTTGACACTAAAATATTTCATGGTATCCAGATCAATTAGTTGGTTTTAGACGTCACAGGTGTTACTGGCAGCTTTACCTAAGTGTCACTGTGTAAACTAGTGCTAATGTACCGTAAATGATTACTTAAGTATTCAATGATTTATTCTGACAGTTATTAAAGCAATTTAATAAAAATACATTTCACAAAATGTAGATATTTAATTTTAACATTTATATTTGATTTAACAGCTAATTATATAAGAAAAAGAAAAACAATACAACTCCTTGTTTAAAATTAAAATCAACAATTTAATGCAGCAATATAGCACAGAGGAATTAAAAAATCGTTACTAATTTGACTGAAATTTATTTGACTCGGACCATATATTCCCAGTTCCAACGTGCCATGCCACACTACCTACCACATTGGTGCAAAGACAACTTTAAACAAATCAGTCAATTTTATATCATGCATTGGCAGTCCCTGCTTTAAAGCTGAACACCCCACTCCATCATCTTCTTCACTTCCCACATTCATAACGTAACCTTGTTAACTTTCTTTTATCTCTGCAGCATCAAGCAAATACTTCTCTTATACTTTTACCAAACTGGTTTACAGTAAATTCACCACTTGATGCGACATTTTCAACTCCCTTCCCTCCATAATCTGCAACTAGTACAAAGAGAGTTGTTCAAATCATTTCATCATCATCTTCCCATTTCACCCCAGTGCTACATTAACTCTACTGGAATGTTTAATACTGAATGTGATATCTAACTTCCTTTCACATTTAGTCTAAATCAATTATATGATCAAACGATGCATACCTCAAACTGTCCAGGTGGAGCTGCATGGTTGCGCAGTTTGTAGCACTGTTGCCTTGCAAAAAGAAGGTCCTGGGTTTGATTCCCAGTCTTTCTACATGGAGTCCAAGTTCTTTCCAGGACCCTGACTTCCTCTGACAATCCCAAAACATATCTTTCATAATTGCAGTCTCTAAATTATGTGAGTCTATGGGCACCCGTTGCCCATAGACTACCTGAGATATGCACCAGCTCCACCGTTACCCTTATGGATATGCATCAGAACAAGATGGACAGATTGATCTATCCAAGTGAATGCAAGTTCACTTCCTTACTTGAGCTGGCAACACACCTACTAAAGGAATGCCATCTATCTGGGCACCTGGGCAGTAACTTAGCAGTTGGCATTAGTTTTTAGCGTTATTCATTTTTTTTCTTCTCCATAATAAACTATGTTATTTATCCTATTATAATCTTATGTAGTTCTATGTTTTATCTATAGTGTTGGTACATTTAGATATATTTCCATATATATCTACAGGTGCCTTGATTATTGTAGCTGTTAAACCAGCTGAGGAAATGTGCTTTAGATAACATGCGGCAGCTCTGTATTATTCCTCCACTTTTTTCCATATACCTGTCTTAACTGATTATTAGAAAGCATTTTATGCACATGCAGATGCCTAGCAGGTAAAGCATTTTGCAACACCACCCAAGAATTTTCTAATTTTAATTAATTTCTCTCATCCACACCATCTGTATTTATTCTTAACTGTTACAGGTCAATATATTACCACTGTTAAAGAGAAGGGAAATCCATGCTAAATAAGCCTGAGCTAGCATGTTATTATTCTTTGACTAATAACAAGGAGATCTCTGGTTGGCCACAGGCATTTAACATGCTAGAGGGAAGGGAGTAAACCATGGCATGTGATCAAATGGTATGGCCACACCAAGAGATAAGCAACAATAGACATGCTAACCAAGGGAGGCTTTCTCGTGTGTAATCAATCCTCTGCACATTTTTACTCGCTAGCTTTTATATATTCAAAGAAAACTTTTGAGCACCACTCTCATACATCCCATCTGTGATCATTGTTTGATGTTCTTCCAAAGGTCAAAATGATATAACACTGAAAAACCTCAGACTGAAAGGTCTGCCCTAATCTAATGACACAGGTTTGCCAGGTTCTACTGGTTTAGAACAGAATCAGTTTACTCATACTCGTCATCTTTTACATATCAGAAACTGGGTTGGGAAGCGGGTCAGGAATTATAGGCATCTCAGCAGAGAAAAAAAAAAGAAATCAAGTCGATGTATTGTTTCTATCATTTTCCAATTGATGCAAATCCCTTCAAGCAGCAGAAAATTTTAACCTGTGATTATGTATTTTGTTCAATTTTGAACATTTCTAGAACAGGATGCACCTACAAACCAATAAATAAATAAGTAAAATATAATCTAGAATGAAAATGTCAAAAGCTCGATCCTTCCTGGTCTTCATTGGGACATTTCCAGCTGTCTCTGTTAATTTGCATAAATTAAAAACTGCAAACAAATCAGACTGTAAGATTGACAAGATCTTTGCAGGTTTTATGAGAGAAGTTGCTCTTTAAAAATATTTTAATTTGCTTTGTTGATCCCATAGATTCATAATGCTGCTTTTTTCATAGTTCTACTAAAGTTGATTTAAAGTGAGAATTAAAAATACATGCGTGACGTAGTCTTGAATGTAAAGGTATAGGCTGGAGGGCGCATTCGCCCTTGTAACATATGTTTCAGATGGGATTTATATGGGATTTTATCTAGAGTGGAACCATTTTAGAAATAAATAACATTGTAGCAATATCAAATCCTTTAACATTCTTCGATTTACCAGAAATATTCCTTAGTTTTCTTTTTTTTTTTTGCTAGCATAGCTTTGCAATGCTGCTCAGAAAGAACATTGAAGCAGGTCTTTACAGTTCCGGATTTGCGCCTGATTATGCGGTGGGGATTGGGACTTTATATGCCCTTTATCATGCAAAATTCTGTTTTACGAATGTTTGAGATTCGAAGAAAAAGAGTAAACAGATTCATCCTAATAATGTGGATAATAACAAGTCCTTTACTTATTGACTAACGGAGGGTTATTTAGGACACTTTAAAATGAGCGGGCTGAAATAATTAATCTGCAGATGTTACATGTAATCAAATGCCTTAAAAATAACCCCCATTAGCTGTATTTTATAATATAGACAACCGGAATTTGCCTTTTTGTACAGGGCTAAATAAAAATTGTGCACAATATTTAGACAGTAGTATATATACAGTATACAGAAATAATGATGTGAATCTGAGAAATAAAGATTTTGCAGACATGATGAGTTGGTTGCTGTAGTACATTTTATAGAAGTTCTCTCTACTTGGGGATCAATATTTATCTTGTCCAACTATCTCCCACCTATCTCTACAGTTCTTTAATTGTAATAAACTAGAATTACTTTTCAAAACTAGAAAACATGCTTTGCATAAAAGTCTTCACAAAGTAAGCAAAACAGCAATGACATATGTGGCTCTTTTGAAGCTAAACCCAATTAATTTTTTAAAAGCTTGTGGTGCAGAATGAATACCCAGACCGTGAGGTTAGCCACAGTTTCTTTTTAAGCCACTTGCAGCATTGTGCAGACATCGTTAAGCATGCAAAGTCTTGGGTTGCCAACTAGATCAGGGATCTTGGCACAATGAAGTGGATATAAAGCTCCCTAAATCAATATGATCAATAAGAACTCAATGGCTTTGCTTCTTGGCAGGTAAGTAAAACTGGACGTGTAATTTGAATCAGCTTCATCTGACCTTTACTTCAATTTTTGTTTCTACTTTCAAATAAATACTATATATATATATATATATATATATATATATATATATATATATATATATATATATATATATATATATATATATATACACACACCCAGAGAAGTGAGGGTTATTGTGTCAGTTAACATTTTAAGGGGCTAGAGTGATGAAGAGGAGGTAAATGATGTTGAGTCAAAGGTGGGTTAAATGGAGAGGCTGATTGATGGGTTCATGGATCCCAGTCAAGGCATCTGAGGAAAGGTGGACGTAATGGAGTGGAGAGGAAGGAGGGGACGGCTAAATGAATAATGAGGATGTGGAAAACTGATGGGACGTGCAGCGCTGCGTACCTCAATCCACCTCATGCTGCGGCTGCTGACAGGGCTGCAGACGGCTGATGGGTGGACTGAACCCCGCTGCCTTCACCCTCCATCACCGCCTCTTTAGTCGTCCTCTGCCTCCCTTTTGTCTATTTGCACAGACACCTCGGATGCGTTGGATGTGTCAGCGACCCTCCTGCTCCCCATGCCCGCAGCAGCTCAAGTAACCTGCGGGGTTTGGTTCTCCTCCTGGAGCGACTCCCTTTTTACCCCCTCTTCTCTTTCGTTATATAACTATTTTTCAAACAATAAATTCCTGCTCAACAATGCAGTTTCCAGTTTGTTTCCTAGATCTCATCCAAGTTTATCCTTCTCCAGAGAAACGTCCATTTCGTATAGAAAAGCGCATCTCCGCACTTCCACCTGGAGCCGACCCGCTGGAGGAAGAAGGAGCGCAGCGGCGATGGAGCTGCAAGTAAGCGGCTGCTCCTCCACGGTGCCTAGCCTGGCTGCTGGGCAGTGCAGGCGCAATGAAACGCGATGGAGGAAAACAGAATTACAAAAATATGAGCTCCCACCTTAGTCCGGTAAACAGCGAAGCATAAACCCCCAGACTCCTAGAAGGAGAACAAAAGCAATAACTCATCTACCTTCCCCTCCTGGCTTTGCCTCCTCTTCTTTTTATTTTCTACTCTCCTGAAGGCTTCCTCTGATATCGTTTGGACTCCGGTCAAATTTCTCAGCTGGTCCAGACAGCTGTTAGTCCGTGAAGGCTGTCTGTCAGCTACCGCTACACTGACGGACCTGGAGCGCGTCACTGCGCTCTTAGTAGAGGAGCTCACGTGACCCAGTTATTCTGTTATGATGCGTTTAAGGGGTGTAAGTACGGAAGAGGATTAGGGCCACTGGGAAAAAAAAGTTAACAGATTTTTAAATATTATTTCAGTTAATTATGGGGAAAAGTCTGAATTCTGACTTTGATCTCAGAATTCTGACTTCTTTTTCGGAATTCTGACTTTAATCTCAGAATTTTGACTTTATTTCTCAGAATCCTGACTTTTTTCATTGAATTCTTATTTTTTTTCCTCAGAACTCCGACTTTAATCTCAGAATTCTGACTTTTTTTCTCAGAGTTCTGACTTTTTTCATAGAATTCTGACTTTTTTACTCAGAATTCTGACTTTCATTTTAGAATTCTGTCTTTAATCTCAGAATTTTGGATCTTAATGTAGATGGGCAGCATGGAGGAAGAGATGTGGGAGCACTTAGCTTCACTAAAAGATGTGAGTCTTTTTTGGGGGCCAATAACACATTGGTGGAAAATGATGGAATTAGGCGAATTTTTACGTGCCCGAGGGTTCCTCCGTGATGCTATTTCATTAATAGAAGGGCAGAAGGTGATTAAAACAAGACAGCTAGTTTAGTCTCTAAAACAGACATGGCTTAGTGCTAACAAAAAGTCAGAATTCTGTAAAAAAAAAAAGTCTGAATTCTGAGATTAAAGTCAGAATTCTGACTTTTTATTCATATTATAATGAAAATTTTAAAATCAGTTAACTTTTTTTATTTTTTCAGTGGCCCTAATCCTTTTGACAAAAATACATTAAGTTTTTAAAAATACGGTGCTTACACAAAGAGCTAAATAAAAAAGGAAATAGTCTAACCTTAAGTCAAGAATGTAGGAGAGTCAGAAGAATAATGGCTTTTCATTTGAACTGTGGTTTTTAAACTCTTTCTTACTGGCTTCAAACACGCTTAATGTTCTGCAGTTTAAATTAAGTATTAAATAGGTGCAATGTATTTACGCTCCAAGTTTTCACAGAGAGAATTCTCAGTGCTTCCCAACAGAATAACACCACAGAAGGAGTCACAGTATACAAGGCAGAACATAAACACAGTACATTAATATATGCATATCATCCTATCATAAAAGCTGAAGTCTAACCGAATGGTTGTTGACAAAAGATGTATTTAGCTGCTTTCAAAGGTCAACAACATTCTCCAGACAGTTTAGTACACACGAAATAACAGTTCCTGCAGATTTATCAGCTTGACATACAAAATGTGAGTCTTTTGTTCCACTATTATTGCTGTAGTATAGATATATATATATATATATATA
>NW_015151638.1:82658-105988 GCF_000732505.1 Cyprinodon variegatus
GATAGAAAATCAGTAAACTAAAATGTTGAAAAAAAATAAAAGGAAACAGGGAAAGCGTTATTCTGACAACCTATATAATTCAAATGGCTAGAAACAGGAAATATGGCAAAGAAATATTAAGAGAGGATCCACATGCATTTTTATCTAGATATTTATCCAAAAATAAACAATAAGGAATTCAGTATTTTCTGAATATACTTTAGGGATGGCTTTGGTAGAGGTTTAAGTCCTCACCACTTATGAGCTGGAAGAAATATAATACTGACAGCTAGACAAATGCATGTTTTACACTAGGAATTACAGCAACATACTGCAAAACATACAGACAGCTATTTCATGTAATTTTCTATATAGGTTAACACAATATTTTTTTATAAAAGCCCATATGCATACTGATATAACCTGAAAAGTTCAGGTTGTCAGTAACCTGAAATTCTCAAAACACTAGCACTATTTTAATGCACAAAATTTCACCATAGGATTGAACTGTATGTGGATTTAAAAAACAAGAATAATCAAATTGTATATGGACATGTAATAAATGATGTAATATTAATAAGATGAATGTAATGTTGATATTTATCAGGACTTTTGGTCAAATAGCTTAGGTGCAGCAAAGCGACATGATCCCAACTGTAATTGGTCTTGCCCACACAGAAATTTAGGGGCAGATAGATGGCTGGGGCACCGACTATGGCGCAGTTTGGAAACAGAAGTAAAATTAGTAATGCATTGATCTTCTAATCTTTCATTTATGATCTATATATTTTTTTCAAACAGATCTCTGGCCCTCATCCCCTCCCATTTAGCTTTCTTACTGCATGTTTCTGCTACTTGATAGACAAGTCTGGCCCAGAGCACCCCATGCTTGCGGTCGAACCTGATCATCACCCAGGCTGAAGTCATTAAAGTGTTGAAAAATCTCCATGGTGACGAGGCTTTAGGTGGTCAGGAACTGCCTCCATGGACTGGTAGACTTGGGAGGTGGTTCCCCTTCATAAGAAGGTTGTTCCAAGGAAGATCACACTTCTCAGTCTCCTCTGTAAATGAGAAAGGCCTATGTAAGAGGGACTATAGATGAGAGTCCAGCTGATTATTGAACCATGGCTTCAGGTGGGGCAGTGCGGTTGTTGGAGTTGGCGTTTGGTCCTCATTTATATATATATATATATATATATATATGTATATATATATATATATATATATATATATATATATGTTATAATACAGGGCAGCTTATTATCTTTTGTTAATAGTTCGCTTAAATAGCTAGCCTAAAATGGACAATAGACCAGCTAAATCTGAACTGGATGAATAACATTTGATATTGTAAAGCAGGGGTGTCAAACTGGTTCCAGAAAGGGCCGTTTGGCTGCAGGTTTTCTTTCCAAGCAATAGCACACCAGACTCCAGTCATTTCATCAAGGGAGTCCAATCTGAACATGATGACTTGATGATATGAATGGAGTCTGGTGTGCTATTGCTTGGTTGGAAAGAAAACCTGCAGCCACACGGCCCTTTCTGGAACCAGTTTGACACCTGTGTTGTAAAGAAAGGAAAATACCAGATATTTAAAGGCTTTTTTTTTATTATTCTGCTTAAACTCAGTGTGAAAGCTCTGCAATGTGTCATGAAATTAGGATCCAATTAAAACTAAACATGCATGTAAACTGAAATATTTGGACAAGTCAGGCTTCAACCGGCTGTTTTTTTTAGGCTGATTGCACGCTGTAAATCAAATTGTTGACCATTTATTGTATTTTTGACCATTTATTGTATTTAGTCATGAAAACACAGAAAAAAACAAAAAAACATTTGTTTGGTCCGTATAGTAGAATTTTCTTTTTTCCCCAGCTTTCACCTGAATGCATCTTCAGTCTCTCCCTCCCTCTCTCCAATCCTCCTCTTTTAGAGCCAACCCCCTTATCCCCAGTGTAGGCAGAAAAATGGGGATTTAACTTAGTGACAGCATGGTGGCCAGCAGTCCTCAGGCAACAGCTGGATTCTCTACTATTGTTTCTATTTTAAATGCATTAATTTTCCCAGGACATCCTCCCAACAGTTCTAAATAAAAACAAAAGTTGTAATATTGTGGTTTGTTTGCCACATTAGTGATGCATCATTGTGTACACATAAATGTCAGCTATATTTAGTATGTTTTCATATTTAGAATAAAAGAGAGAAGAGCTTCATGAGGTGAAACCACAGACTCTCTGCCTCCACTTCAGCATGATGATGAAACACTACCGGGCTCTTTGGTCTAAAAAAACAATGCAGCCCCTTCATCAGCCGTCAGTCATGTTTATGTTTATGCACCTCGGGAGACGGGCATGTTTCCCGATCAGGGATGAAAGGAGCTTGTCTCTTTCCCTGTCTTAGTAAAATGGGAGCAGATGGAGTTATGGCTAATGCAAAAGCAGCTCAGCACATCGGGGACACCAAGCTGGTAGGATAGTGGCCTTTCAAAGCGTTGTAAATATTGTAAGTTGCACCGCAGCACAGGTGACTAAATAATTAATAGGAGCTGTGTCTCTGACAGAAATACTTTGGAGGCCATTAGCTGTGCTACCTGGCCTCAGAGAGTATATTTGTCAGAAGAAAGCAATGCCGGGGAGGTGATTGATTTCCTGTGGCTTTCAGGTTAGAGGCAGCGTTCCTTTTTACATTAATATCATGCGGCATCTATTAGATAGGTGACTTCCCCAACTTGTCTACCCCTGACTGCTCGGGCAAAGCCCAGCACATCAAAATTTAAATTGTCATCATTAATTGCAGGCGCCCTGAGAGTATCTGGAAGGCTGCCCTTTTGGCTGCAATTGTGTTTGCAGCCAAGCTTGCTGCAAACACAATTTCCCACATGTTTTCATTTAAATAGGTAAAGTATAAGAGCATTAACCCTACAAGTACAAATTTTTTTAATTCATGCCCATATTTACTGATGTTTTCTAGCTTCCTATTGCCATTTGGTGTCCTTATACCAAAACCTTTGCCATTTTGTTTTTCTTTTTGGTAATCAATTTCTTTACTTTAGACAGTTGTGAAATTTTTAGAATTCCAAATAATTACATTTCAAAACACTTTTAAGATTTCTACCCCTCCTTAAAAAAAATATCCGGCCTGTGGATGCAGACGAGGGTCATTTAAAAGGGATGGCCATTTGCCTGCTCCCAGAAAAACAGGAAACCCTATTGTATTTGTTCCGTTTTTACATAATTAGGGATACAAGGGGTGTGGGGAAGAGTAGCTGGAACCTGTTCATAAATACTTGCAAGCATTTTGACCATCTGATCCTGCCTGGGGCTACAACTTATTGTTTTAACTCATAATTCCTAACAGTAGACCATCATTTTAATAAATAACATTAAAAAAAAAACCTCATCAGTTGTCAGAACATGTAATCCAAGTCTATCTTTAGGCAAGGATTTAGACATAGTTGGTTCTGTGATAATGGTACCATTTTATATGATATGCAAAAATTAAAACTACTTAGTTTTAAAATCAAGATTTTTTTTTATTTTCTGTTTTCATAATATTATTTTATACAGCATAAAGCCTCTTTAATATAAGAGCAATCCTGAACATACTTAGTTTCGAAACGTTGGTTGTTTTCTAAGTATAACTGCTCTAAATAATATGAAAAAGAAAATAATGAACAGGTTGAACATTTTGACATAAAGTTGGTCTGATTATCTGGTTAAATTGTAGACAAAAACAATGTCCAAATGTGTGGGAAACTGCTGTTTCAAACAAACTATAGTCACATATCAGCTATTTTATAAATAGCAGTGCCCCTGTCTGAATTACTGAGAAAGGGGTGTTTGAATGCTACAGGGAGCTCACTTTGCTCTGAAGCCTATTTCAAATTTAGACCAGCTAAGCTTACATTGGTGTTAAGCTGTTTTAAGTGAGTAACGGAATTTGAAGTAGAGCTGGAAACATGACATTGTAATTGTTAAGCTTTAACACTATTCTGTTTGAACCTGTGAAAAGTTTTAAAACAACACTTCATTCATCTGGTGGAGAGGCAGCCTATCATTGGAAGGCCTACACTGGTGAGCTGTATAAATGCCCTGTTCCCTTAAACCATAAATATGTAAGGTTTTGTTTTATGCAAGAATATGCAAGTGAAGACAAATGTGGTACAGAAATCACACTATAAAAAGAATAATGTTATGATTAAAATTTGAAAGGCAAAAATATAATATTTTACTATCGACCTGTTAGAGTCAGTGGTAGAAAGTACTGATAAGCAGGGAAAATAATTAAAATGTTTGGTGTGATAATTTTGCCTCTTCAGGGTTAAGTATTTTGACAGTTCTGACTTTTCTGTAACTAGTTTTTCTAAAAGTTGTTATCCTCTAAAGAAAATCAGATAATAAAAGACAATTTCATAAGCTAGTCATGTCTTATGCAAGAAAATCTGTATAACTAATGACTAACTGTCAGTAAGTATTATAGTTTTATTCCTGGGTCAAAATCAGCAGGGTTAAACAGTGTGGGTTTTGTAGTAGATTTTTTTTATAACTTCAAATGGTGCATGCTAATCATCACATCATCACTGCCCCATGTTCAGGTATAATTGCATCTCATTCAGATGCAAGCATATCAAGTAATTCTGTTGTCTGCAGCCTCTGCACCACAAGTCGTTGGCATCATTGAGTCAATGCCTAGAGCCAGCACTTCAGTGGATAAGGTTCTGGCCAACCGCGCTCCACAAACTCTGCCATGGCTGTCTCATGACATGACAACCTCAGTTAGTTTAGTTTTGCCCATTATCAATGTGAGCCTGCTTCCATCAAATCAATGGTGTTTTTTAAATAAAATAGAATAATTCGTGCACCATGTGTGGATTAGAACTACTTCGATTGTGCAGAGAGAAGAGAGAAGGAGATGTGGGGAGGAGTTTGCTGGTGAAGCCTGTCTGTCAAAAGCGATGCTCTGTTTAGCAGCGCTCCAGGCGACTGGTTGTTAGAGAGAGCTGGTTGATCAGTCCGATAAGTTTCGGGTTACTCTCACCTAGTCACCACTCTAAGCTGTGCATCCTGTGAAACAGCAGAGGTTGAATCCTCGAGTAAAAAACGAAAATATAGGACTAATTTTACAGCAGAATATACTAAAGTATATCCACGTCTAGTGAAGGTGAGGAACAGGGGCAGATCTAGACCAAATGTACCAGGGTGCCAGCGTATTTTCATGGGGGGCACAGAAAAGCATGAAATAAAAAAACAGGGCAAGGGATTCATATATAATGTGAGAGCTGCATGAAGTGCAATTTCTATTCAAGTAGATTTAGTAAAAATTCTATTTCTTATGAGGTCAATATACATTTATAATTTAGGAATTTTACATATTTTTCACTTAAATTAAGTTAAAATTACCATTTTCCTATAAAATCTGAATTAGAAACCCCCCCCCCGAATAAATTCAGCTTTAAAAATTAGTTTTGTTATTATTTGTTTTTAAAAAAAAAAAAAACATTTAGCAAATGAAAACTGAGATCCTATCACAATAACACTGAAGCTATCACCTTATTGTATTATAATAATAATTAGTAAAACATAATTTGTAAAGAAAAAAAAAATAAATAGATTCAAAGGACCTATCAGTAACCATGTCTGTCCCAGCGCATCATCATTAGAATTATTTCTTTAGTACAGCGGACATAACAGGGGCCAGGACATGATCTACAGTGGCACTGGCCCCCGTTGGCCCCTGTCTAAAAATGCCCATGGTGAGGAATGATGAAACCATGGCATATCCCTGAAATGAGTTTTTGGAACTTGGGATGTCTGCTTTATGGTTGCACTGTAAAAATAGACCCCAAAGTAAGCTTCAGATTTAATGTTTTTGGCTTTAGCCAATACAAATCATAATCACAAGTGCAGGAGAAAAATGACATTACTACAATAACTGTCAAAGTATTATCATGAATCTCTACATAGTCTTGAACATAGATTACCGGTAGATACTGTCTACTGCTGTAACTGATGCCTACATGCAGTAGTTAGACCTGGTTTGTCATGACTGTGCTGTTTTTTAGCTTTAGATTATGAGAAAAGCAAGCGGTGTGTTGCATTTCATTGTGCCTTCATGTTGATTTGCCTCAGTGTTGTGATCTGATTACTAACCAAACTAATCAATCAATGTAAAAAAAAATATTTTTTCATTTATATTTTTACTTAGAGCCTTATGTGATTTTAAATTTTATTTAGTAAAATCAAAAGCTGTTTGAATTAAAGGTACAGTATTGATTAACTACTTTAAAAAGGCCAAATTAAAAACAAATTGTACTTAAATACACTGACATGAATAAATTGGACCAGTGTCTTTCCACCCCTCCCCTTATGTAATCATATCAGTTGTAGCACAAACATAATATTTTTGGCACTGTGTATTTTGTCTCTTGATGTGTAACTGTGCATTATATGAAGTGTGTCCATAATCTTTTGAAGTTATCATTATTGTTTTTGTAGCCTGTCAGGATAAATAATGTGTTATTCTATAAAAAATGTGTCAACATCAGAGATTTGTGGTAAGTAACGTAAGCAACAGCTTCAACAGACAGAAATAGCTTCTCCAACAATAAAACTAGAAACAAGTCAAGTAAATGCTATTGATTTTCTCGTTACTATGAAAGATGTAAAAAAAAAAAAAAAAAAAATTAGCCATCCATTTTTTTTTATTGTTTTTACTCGAAATGTTGCTGCATAACACATTGTACCAGGCAGGCTCAAATGGAATGATTCCTTAACATTGAATATTTTGATGAAACAGATATTATATTCATATAGACCAGTTGTGGGCTTTGAGGGTCTTCAAGGCCTTCAGTGCTGGCCTAAAATCAATCAGAAACACTAACTTTAAATAAACTTAAAATTTCTTCTCTCAACTGTAACCGTAAATTTTTTTACAAACAACCAATTTTCTTAATTTTGTTGCTTTTATTTTGGCTGTGCTGCTTCTATTACAAATTATGTGGTTGTTATATATTTTATCAAATCAGATTTCAGCCTTAGTGTGTTGCTATGTCAATCTAATCTGCCCAGGGCTGATCTTACCTTAACAATATTGATGAGAAACGTTTACTTCAACCAGCCGCAGCACATGCATTGCATTCACGACAGGATTAAACGCAAGCTTACCGGCTGTCTGTTCAGTCCTTTGCTTCTCTCAATTCAAACTTTGCATAGCTCTTTCCACTGCCCCAGTAGAATGGCAGACTTTTTATTTCATGCTGCAATCCTACTGCTCAAACCAGCTTTGCCTTATTTTGATTGACTGATTGCACGCAAGTAAGCTGCGTGCTCACGCTCAAACAGCTGATGTAAACAAAGGGGGCATTCGCCGCAACAGATACGGGCCACTGATGTTAATACATAAAAGCTCCTAACCATCCATGGAGGGTTCCAACCCAAATCCAGCACCCTTACCTGTACGCTAGCCATAAGGAAGGAGGCAAAGGAATAGCAAGTGTGAGAACCACTATTCTGGATGAAACATTCAAGATCCAAAAGTACATCAAGGACAAGGCTCCAACAGATGATGTGCTGAGTGAGTGTCTCTGACAATGAGGAACAGAAGATGTGGTACTGGAGGTTCCCTAAGGTGAGGAAAAGCCCCTATACGGGATGTACCATCGAAACATAACTAAAGTGGAAGATATCAGTAAATTCTACCAATGGCTAAACAGAGGCAGACTGAAGGCACAAAACTGCAGAGTGTAAGCTGATGTCAGGAAAAGTTTACATGAAGTGCCACAACCAAGTGGCTGGAATAGTATACAGGAACATCTGTGCAGAGTATGGGCTGGGAACCCCAAGGTACAGAATGACTAGGCAAAGATCATGTGGGACTTTCATATACAGAGAGACCGAATGGTAATGGCAACCGGATATTGTGGTGGTGGACAAAGAACGTAGAAAAGCCATTGAAAATGAACATGAGAAACTAGAGAAATACCAGTGACTCAGAGAAGAGCTGGAGAAGACCTGGAATTTTATGGCATCAGTGGTGCCCATGGTCATTGGCGCACTTGGGGCAGTGACCTCCAAACTGGACGAATGGCTACAGCATTTCCCTGGAAATACATCAGACATATGCACATACAGAAAAGTGCAGTTCTAGGAACAGTTAAGATACTCCGCAGAGAACCCTTGAGCTCACAGGTTTCTGGTACAGGAGCCGAACTTGGGGGATAAAAAGAGGGATGCCCACTGAAAGCCAAGTTACCAAATGCACTGCCCGCCACTGATATAGACTTATGTAGGTCAAAAGTTGGGACTCATCTGTCCGTCCACCCGCCTGCACATTACATGATGCTGTCAACACAGGGATTGAAAATTTGAAAGTCAAAGTCTCCCCATTGGCCTCCTGGCCTCTACCTACACTGGTTTCTTTGTTTCTCTGTGCACCCTGACGTAACACGTCGGTGCATTCACAGAATAAATGTTGTCTGAAAGTTGGAGAGGAAAAGGTGCAATGGCGGTGTGGAGTAAACCAAAATGAAAGAGGAAAGCGCTTGGAACAGATGCTGCTAAATGTACAAGTACAAGTATAGCTTGTTTTTAGTAAAACAAACTCGAGCTTTGAATCAGATAAAATGGGTAAAGCAAGATGCTGAACTTTGCATGCAAACCAATGAACATGTTGTTGTGGCGCATAATTTAATGTTACATAGTCTAAATAAAAACATGATGCAATACCACATAAATAGCCCCTCAGAGTCTATAGAAACTGAACGAACAGTGAAATATTCATATTTTCAGTTATTTGATTTCACTATTAAGGTTTAAAATCTATGAACACTTATTTCATCAGAATGTTGCTTCTGACGTTGTTGAGAAAGATATGTTATAAAGAATAATGTTGGGAATTTGCACTAATGTTTAAATAAATCTGAATTGTGAAGCAACCCTAACTTGTACTCTTAGAAGTAATTTAGAAAAATACACTGAATTAAAAGCCCCTGTAGAACAAGAATGTGATGTAGTCGAGTTAACCTGTAAGTTTACAATTACATGGTTTTTAATAATAACAGGTCATTATCTTAAGTGGGCCTGTCTGAGGCGTGAAACTCTAGGGCTTAAAATTAGTCCCACTCCGGCCCTGCTCACAACTGAAGGTAATTTAGGTGTTAGTGTGAATGTGCATGGTATTGTGACTCTGTTATCCTGTCTAGGGTGTACCCTTTCTTTCCCCCATAGGCTTATGGAGAAAGGCACCAGCCTGCCATAAACCTGATGGATAAGCAGCAGAAGATGGATGGATGTTGAGCACACAGTCTTTATCGTCAATTAACTTAATGTTTGTGTGTCACATATTCTTTCACTGTTCAAACTGAATTGACAAGGTTAATTGACATGGTCAATCTATTTCTGTCTAAATTAAACAAGTAACTTTGTGTTACATAATTTTCCTTTATGTTAGATGGTTGGTCCATATTTTCACACAATCTTTTAATATAAAACTTTAGTTTATTCTTTGTGAGAATACATAGCTGGATATAAGAGTGGGTACCACCCTGCGCCAGTGTGTTTAGGTGAGCAAGCATGCTTGCAAAACAGCGACCACAGTGGGTGTTTTAGATGTGAGATGTGACTTTGAAACATGCTAGTCCTTATCTCTGTCACAAGGTCTAATAGAGTAATGAATCAACATAAAAGCTGCGATTCCTCTGAATGGACCACTGCTTCCTTCAGCTGCACTAGCGCTTTACTTCAAATACACTTACTGCCTCTGTAAGCATCTTTTGCCCTCCTCTGTTGTTTATGGGCGGTTTTCAGAAGTGCTTGAATTGTGACTACTGTCAGAGGTGTATTCACACATGAGCAGCTCAGCCGCCTCATCCTGTAGTCAGCTCTTAAGAAAATAACCACAGTCTCAATAAATGGAATAAGGGACTTTCGACAGGGATGAAATGGGGGACAAAAGTGAAAGCATTCTGTCTATAACTATGATTGCACCTTATGACCAAAGCCTGATAGCTGCTTATACTTTAATCATTATGGGCTTTGTGAGCGATTGGTGGCAAAGTCATAATTCACAGCCTGAGGAGACAGCAGAAGAAAAGGTCTCCAAAAAAATGAGTTTCCAGGCGTCTACAAAAGATATATGAAGTTTAGTCGAGAGCATTCAACTGGCAGAGAGAAAATTACTTTTGTGAAATGTATTAGGTGTTCCAAGCTTTCATCTGCTGATGTTTAGCAGGTGCTACAAAGGAAATGACATTGTTCTTTAAATGGCAGTTTGAGTTATTGTGACCAAACAAGATCATTCATAAACCATTGTTATGATGGTCTGTTACATGTTTACAACACCTCTTAAGGAAACAATGACCAGAATCAGTGGCCTTTATTTTTTTTAACCAAAATTTGGTGTAAACGAAGAACAAAAAATAAATGTTGGTGTTTACCATAGATGTTTTATTTTTCGCAACTGTTTCTTTCATGCATTGTGTATCAAACTTAAGTATTAGGTAGAACTAAAGATGAAAACCTGGTTTTATAAACATTAAGCAGCATTCATAGTTATAGTCGCCTGTAAGCCCTGCTTGTACATTTTTTATAATTAGGTGACAAAGATCATAATATTTTAGAAGCACTGTATATGTTGTTATTATTATTATTTAGTATACCATTTAACTATATGGTTTATATAACATCATAGTTTCATCTCATATAAAGCATATACTCCTCTTTTATGCTCCAGCTAACCAGCCTGTACAATGTACAGTATCTTCATTGTGATTCAGGCTTGAATCGGAAAGTCAACCTCAGCACAAACTGGCTATGTTTCCAGGCTTCAAAGAGAATATGCTAGTCAGTTTTATTGGCTGTGAAATGTATGTTTTCTGTTTGATATCTGTGGGTACTTCATGTGTAATTTTTGTCTCTGTTTTTAAATATCAAACTGCCTCAAAAGGCACAAGTGGCATATTTTTTTTATTGCCTGTTTTATTTTATTTTTTTTCTCAACCTCTAATATTTTACTGGACTTTAATGAAACACTGCATTTCAAACCACACGGCTTAGAACTTTTTCCTTAATCTTTTTCAATGTTTCCAATACTGGTGAAAGAAACATTTCTAAAGTTAACCTTATTTTATACATTTTTGTTTAAATAGGATCAGTCCAGCTTGGGGTTGATAAACGATAGAGGCCCTTGTGAAGCACATTTTTTTGTCTCTTCTGCAAACTTGTGAAAACTTTACTTTATTTACAAAAAAATAGGACAAATCTATTTTTTTTTCTGAGCATTGTAACTGGAATCTCTTCTTATTCTCTTTAATATAGTGTATTTGGGGGACATTTTATAGCAATAAACTGGTCCAGAAGGAGTACCTTGCCCAGGTTTCTATTTGTGAACCACTGTGCCTGCAGGGAAAGATATTGTAGATTCCCCTGTCTGTAGTGTTTTTATGTATCTATTTTTATTGCACAAAACCAAATTGATTTAATATTCTACCTGTAACAGTACATTAGTTAATTCTCATTTTGTCTGGAAATTTTCTTACAAGTAAGTTGCTGCTCTGTGTAATTCCTCACCAAGACTGGCTGCATGCTTTTAACTACCACTTTTTATCTGTCTTTGATTATTCTCTGTTTTCAGTAAAATAAACTGCAGGCGGCAGTCCCTAAAGGCAGTCATTTATTTACCGTCAATCTTCATGCCAAAGACTGTAATTAAAACGGAGCAGCTTGTCTTTCTGACTGTGTGGTTGTTGTTGTTTGACTTGGCCTGCTTTAAGTTCCTGGTATTGTTAATCCTTTAAGCCGGGAAGACAATACTGTGTTGCTCTGTTACCATGTCTTTTTAATAGGACCGACCTTCAGATCTCTGCTATGATGTAATACAAACACAAAATGGAATAAACTGTAAACTGGATTCTACTCCGAAACCTGCATGTTTTTTTTTTGTTTTTTTTTTTTCACTTGCTGCATTTTTTTTAAGTTTTACTATTTGCCCCCTGCCCTGAATAATGCTTTTTATGCAGGTTTTGTCCAGAACTTCGAGCAGCTTGATTTGTTCTTAATTTTGCCGTCACTTGATCAGTTGTAAAATAAAAAAATTTAAAAAAGCAAACCAAAAATCATTTAAAACCTTTACGTTTGTATACCTTGTATACTGAGTCTACCTTGGTTTAACAATCTAACATAATTTGTTAATGTGCATTGTAAATAAAAATAACTTTGAACCATGTAACACTTTTTCTGATTTCGATAGAACACCTTTAAAATGATTGGCCATTTTAGCATAAAGCATGATACTACTGCTTAGAAGAAGACTCCTGAGTGGGAGGGAGAAGCCCGACTTAGCCATTATCAAACCCCACTATGCTTCAGAGATGGGAAACAGGGCTTGTATGTTTTGTTTTAAGATTCCAAGTCAGAAGAAGCATGCAGTTTGGCATGCACATGCTTTGGCTCCTTTCAGTGAGGCAGACACACATAAATCCTTTTACATGCAATCCTGCCAAACTTCCCTGTAGGCAGGCTTTGCATTTGAAATGTACAATTAGTTATCCTTGTTTGGTTTAAATGCAACATTTTTGAAACATCAAGCCTTGGGGTAATATATGGAGAATGGCAGCAGTTAACCCATACATTTGAACGCTTCTGTTTTTTGTTTTTTTGGTATCCTTCTTTTGCTATTTCCTTTTATTGCTGTTTCATCCTTTTTTTATTGCTTGTGTAATTGAGATGTTCCAAAACGGTGTTTTGTATGTATGTGTGCATGTAAGCTTTCTTTACAACAAAGTACGTTCTGCTAGGCACTCAAGGGGTTATACTGGCAGGATTGAGGGGGTAAAAAGGATAAACTGAAATACTCCATCTAATCAGCAGAGCTGCTGGCAGGCTATAAAGCCAGCTGTTGGTCAGTTGTGTGCATTAAGGTTAAAAGCTGCCTATAGTACTTGTTTTCAGTGTTGACCCTTAATGAGCCCTTGCCTGTGTGCCTAATCTATAAAAACATTAAAAATGGCAAAAGCAGCTCACAACATAGCTATGAGCGAGATTTTCTAATCTTATTAAGTGTTCTGCTGGCAAATAAAGAGCTTTTTTGGTGCATCCCCTGGAAAAGATTAAAGTCGCGCTCAACATGCAAAATAGATTTTTTTTTAAACCTTTACAAATGTTTCTGTGTGTATGAGATATACTTTCACATTTCTTTATTTATCCTCCCACAAGGGCAAAATAATGTTGGAAAACTTTATTAGCTAAAGGATATAAATAAAATTTCCCAGTAAAGATGTGTTTACCAGCATTTATTTGCATTGCCAAAATGTTAAGCCTTATATATAGGCCATATTGTGCCTGGTTAGGCTATGCCCAACCACATCTCTGACAAACACCAATTTTAAAACACAGTCACTTTGTGTAGTGCCAGCAATGGGATCCTGCCATCATACTCTCTGTTTCTAAAATAACACAAACCTTGGAATTCATATTGTCTTAAATAAATGTTGCTTTTAAAAACAGTATGTGTGCTTATATCATTTGAAAATGCCCTATTGAAGAGATATTAGTGATATCGCAATTATCTATGAGAAGCTATTTCTGGCAAAACTACCTTTTTCACGCTCATGTTGACAGTCCTAAACTTTGGACATTGCAACTCTTTCTAGATCCACGTGTGGACCAACAGGTCACAAGAACTGGTTCTTGGTACCATAAAATATAGATCATTGGGATTGCGTGAAAAAGACTGGATGCCTCTAAATACGCCTCTGTCCAGTTGTTAGAGTGAATGTTCCTTTCCATCTCTGTGTATTCTAGGATGCATACAATTTTATTCTCTATTCCATTTGTGATATAGCTTCATACTGTACATAACTACCAAGTGGAACCGTATTGCAACAGCTTTGATGGTCTACTTGTCAAAGCAAATATTTCGGGTTATTAGGTATTTCCAAAATATCAATTGCCAGAGCTATAGTGGCAAAAAAAAGAAAAAGAAAAAAAAAGCCTATTTATGAAAAACTGAAGATCTTTTTTGTGTTGTTTTTCTATTGTTTTAACAATACATATTTGTCATTTGTAATACTGTATTAACCTGACAACAGCCAGATGCATGTCTCGCTCCGCCCAGCTGGGAGCTAGGCGGAGCGAGACATGCAGCTGGCTGTTGTCAGGTTAATACTGTATAGCATTAGAAAAAATATGAGAAGTACTCCATTTTAACTCTGGAAGAATTGCATGTTGTTGACCTACATGCATGATGCTGAGGAAGTAAAATAGCATTTTGTCTATCCCATTATGTTCTAATAAGGCTCTAAGCCAAAAAAAACTGTGAGTAGAATCACACCTCTTAATTTATCAAGTTGTAATGTTGATGTTTATTCAGCTTGCTTTAATGCTCTGTATCTCTCATTATTTCTTATATTACCATATAGTTTGCTGCAAATACATTTTTTTTTCTAGTTTCACCATGTTACAAATTTCAGCATGTGTAATGACCTGTTCCATCCTCTAGCAATTCTGATGGTTGAACAAAAGAAAATTTCTGCCTTTTTGGATTTAAATGGGCGCCCGGTAGATGTTGTTTTATGTGTTATTTTATAGACAGACACACATTGCTGAATAATAAAACTAACCACTCATGCTTAACAAGATCATCTCCATGCTTTCTGCTCACATTTCCTCAAGGATGCTTAGCTTATTCATGTCCTCTTATCCCCATGGAGAAACACATCAAGAAGCAAATGAAGCCAACTGAGGGGTAAAAAAAAGAAGAAAAAAATCATTTCTCTTATTTATGTAAAAGGAAACGATGGACAGAGTCAATGAACAAACCTAAACTGATTTACTCTGAGATGCATTGAGGCTTTTCAGCTCAAATCTTAGTGTGTCTGGCTGAGTTAGCAGCAGATATTACAGATTATTGAATATTTTCAGGGCTCTGACCACTGGGGTTTTTGTACATTTGACACAGCCCATGAAAGGCCCACTTACAAATGTGGGGATAGGGCTTTAAATGTTTCAGGGCTCTGAACTGAAATGAATCTAGTTTTATCAGGGCACTGGAGCATTCACAAGGCAATCAAAGAAAGTAGGGCTGCTCTGAAATCATATGTTCAAAGCACAGTCATAGTAAATAAAAAAAAGACAAACAAAGGGTTTAGTCTCAATAAAACAAGTATCTTGAACAGTCAAACTAAACAAATCTATGCACGTTGGTGTGATGACATATACCGGTAGTCTACTGTGCACTTTATCAGATCAAATCAAAAATGGTTTTAAAGAAGCAAAGTTATGTGCTGGTTTAAAGGGAGCAAAAACAGAACAATCATCAATGTATTTATTTGTAAGGAAGAAAATGCATTTACCCTTTCCTTTAATCAAATAAACAGGCACCTCTCTTTTTTTAACGATATTTTCTATGTATGTTTTTGGAAGTATTTACATCCTCCAACATGTGCAGTGTAAATGAATTCATTATGGACACACCTAATATTCCATATAATTGGTCATTTTTAGCCTCCGATACATCATTAAAAGGTCCATTTAGCTCCTTAGACCATTTCAATGAAAACTGTCCGCCTTATGCTTCATTATTTGCTTCCAATTACAGCCTTCTCAGGCAGACTTTCAATACAGCAATTGCCAATTTTATATTCATTCAAATACCAGCGCTGATGAAGGTGCACTGTGAAGCAGAATAATGAGGGAAAATGATCGATTTTGTCCGTGTAAGTGAAGGTCTTTTGCAGAGAGAGCTTCTATAATGTATGAGTCCTGATGTGGTTCAAAATAGATGCATTTGGGTAGTAAAAAAATCATTTTTTAGTAATAACTGTGTATATTCTGACAATTTTTCTGATTATACCATGTAGAGATAGTTTACTACTCCAATAGCTTGAAAGGGACAGGTTTTTATACAATTTAGAATACCCAAAGCTTTTCTTCATCATTTTGGGTGCAAATCAAGAATTCATAGATTTGAATTCCCTTTTATGGTCTAAATGGTATAAACTGTTTTTTTTTCAATCTATGCAAAACTTCTAAAATAGAAAAATCCTGCTTTGAAGCAGTACTTCTACAGGTTTGTTTATTGGGAACAACTTCTAGTAAAATTGCTGAAGTTCTGAAGCAATTTTATTTGTACACCATAATTCAATAATTAATAACTTTTATTGATTTCACGTTAGATAAATTTACCTCTGCATTTAACCCTTCCCCTTGGGGAGCAGTGGGCTGCCATTGTGTGGAGCAGTCTGAGGTTAAGGGTCTTGCTCAGGGAGCCAGAGTGGAGGGGATTGAACCAAGTACTTGTACCCTTCTCAGAGCACAAGCACACTGCTCTAACTAGGTCAACACGCCTCGACAATTCGGTACATGGAAAATTCAAAGTGCTTTACGTGAATTAGAAAATACAATAGAAGAGAAATAAAAACAGAGTAAACACAAATAAAGATTAAAACATGATGAAGGTACATAGTAAACAACTGAACTACAACTTTAAACTACTAAAAGATCAGTTAACAATTAAAGGCAGTTCTTGTCAGGACTCCAGTCTGTGTGTTTGTCTTTTGTGTTGTTCTCCCTTCCACCAGCAGGAGGCGCCTGGTTCCAGTCCGCCCCCTGCAGACGTTTACCTCATTATCGAAGTGCTCTTAAGCTGCTGGTTGCCACTACCTCGACGCCAGAGTGTTTGCCAGTTTGGGGTACACTAGCCAAGCTTTGTTTTGCAGAGTCTAACCTGAGTATTTATATTGCCAGTTTTTGGTACTCTTGCCAAGCTGAGTTCATATTGAGTTAGACTGAGTGCTTGTCTCTCTGAGATTTAACTTTGTTTTGTCTTTGCCTTTCGGCAGGAAGTCTTAATGCAAACTAGACCTTTTCGGACCTCCTCTCCCAGCAGGGATCAACAGAGTCTTAAACTGAGCGAGGGATTCAAACAGGAAGTTTGGATCCAGTCTCCTTTTAGAACGTTGAAATTACTCTCTGAGCAAGGAAATCGTCTTCACCACGACCCGTTCAAATACCGCAGGAAATCTGAGTGGCAACCAGAGTCTCCATCCATCTTCACCGTCCGAGTTCTGGGTAAACCCTGTTCGCCCTTTCACCGAATCAGACAAACTCTTGAAAACCTACACACAGATTGGAAACAAGGATCCTCCACTTCTCTGGAAACGTGAGTCAACAAACAGATCCTCTCCTTCAAGATCAACGAACCAAATTTCCCACTGAGCCTGAACTAACAGTCTGTCTTCCCTTGCCTTCCAGTTCGGGCTGAGCAGAGTTCAGAGAAACTCTGCACCAAGCTCAAATCTCTTCAAGAAAACCCGTTGAACTTTTATTCTGTGTCTCTCTGTTTGGCTTCACTGCATGTGGGTCTGAGCCTTAGATGAAACCATGACAGTTCTAAACAAATGGGTTTTAAACTTTGACTTCGAAGGACTCAGATTTTTAGCACTTTTTCAGTCTAATGGGAGTTTGTTCCAGAACCATGAATCATAGTAACTATATAAATGCTGCTTCTCTATGTTTGGTTCTAGTTTTGGGTGAACAGAGTAGGCTGGAACTAGAAGACCTGAGTGGTCTGGAAGGTTGATACACTGACAACAAATGTTTGATGTATTGAGTTGCTAATCCATTCAGTGATTTATAGATTAACACAAGGATTTTAAGTCTTTTGTCTGAGTTACAGGGAGCCAGTGGAAGGACTTAAGAACCAGGCTGACGTGCTCTACTTTCTTAGCTCTAGTGAGAATAGTGGCAGCAGTGTTTTGTATCAGCTGCAGCTGTCTGATGGACTTCTTAGGCAAACCTATGAAGACACTGATGCAGTAATCAATTCTACTAAAGATAAATGCACGATTGAGTTTTTCTAGATCCTGCCTAGGCATAACTCCTTTAATCCTGAAAATTTTCTTCATGTGATAAAAGGCTGACTGAGTAACTGCCGTTATGTGCCTCTGAAGGTTCAGGTCTGAGTCCATCATGACACCAAGATTTTGGCCATAATCAGTGGTTTCTAGTTGTAGTAGCTGAAGCTGTGAGCTAACTCTGGTCCCTCCCACTCAGGAGTCTGGTCCAAAGATTTTTAACCTCCGTTTTTGCTTTTATTCAGTTGGAGAAAATTATGGCCCATTCTCATATTGATCTGTTCCAAGCATTTAGCCAACAATCTGATGGGTTCATATTCACTAATTTGTAATTGAATTAATAAATAATTCTGTAGTCTGTAACTTTCTTTGGTAAAATAATTTCAGAATAACTTGAATTTGACTAACCTTGTTTTATGACGTAAAGTAGATTGCAGTTTTAAAACATTCACACTGCAAAATGTATTACTGTATGTTGATGTCTTGCCTCATAATTGTACACAGAATTGTTGCACATTTATTACAAATGGAAAACTAAGAAATGTTTTTAAACAGTGTTTCAGATGTGCAACCATACGTTTGACCAAAGACTTGCATATTCGTCTGGAGGGAGCTGTCAGGTAACAAGTTTGGTAGACTGCTAATGTAATCCTCTATTATTGTACCACAAAAAAATAAATAAATACCCAACCCGTTTACTTTAATGTGAGAATATTTTAGTGAATACATAAAAACATGATTTAACGTTGTTCAGTCTGCAATGTTTTAACTGTGTTTAATTTTGATCTCTCTTAACTGTGATTTGAAATGTTCACAGGGCTATAAATATGTATAATTCTACACGACATCCTCAATGTGTCACAACATAAACATGCTTACAATGTTTAGACAGATTGGTGCATGAATAATTATGTCTCTGCCTGTGTGATGGAGGATTTTGCCGCTGCGCTTTTGGGCTGGATGATTAGACTAGTGGTTGTACAGAGGCTAAGGTCGCTCTTGCTTTAGCTCCACATTTTCCCAAAAGTACCTCAGCCGATTTGTTTCTGACAGACTGACACTGAGTTGTGTATTTGTGTTAAGCAGTGCCAAGGGGCTGAGGCAGAGGTGTTGATCAGTGAACTGAAGCTCTGTGACTCAACTCTTACTACCATGAGCTCAGCTCAACAGATGACAGTGGCTCTGCCCTGACATCCACACACAGATATCATCAAGGGTGAGGCCCTCTCTTAATCCCCAGGGCTGATAGATATTTGCATAAACTTGACATAACTCTGGATATGTATTGCACAGTGTGAGCTCCTGTGTACTTCAGTGTGAGACAGTACAGAGGGAAATACTTATATCTCCATTCTAAAATGCAAACTCCTCACAAGTTTTGAATCCTTTACAATCCAACGTTTGGTGGTAGTCATAGTTAAAACATTGCACTGTATGATATCAATAAAACACATAAGTAAATGTGCACATGGTACAATAAACAGAACACCTAATACTAATTTAATTTTATAAATATAGCGTCAAGTGAAACCATTTTTGAGATTTATTTTGAGCCAAACATAAATGTCTGTCCATTAGACCCCAGATCTCCTTGGTTCTTATTGTAAGCTTTCTATCTTCTTTTTCAACAGAAAGGGAAAAGTCAAAATTGTTTGTGGCTCTATTTTCTGTGGAACTACAATCAATATAATTAAGAATTAAATGGATTTTATAAAAAAAAAAAAGCAAAGACCTGACAATACCTTAATTTTGAAATTATAGCAATGTTTTTAAAATTGGCGTCGACTTGGTAGACTTCCTCCAAAATACAGGCACACAAAATATTTTTCATTTTCAATAATTTTTTTTTTAATACAGGGTGAAACTGAAATTTAATATTTCATACATCAAATCTATTTATAACCCATTTTACAAGAAATATAAATTATTCAAATCATTTCATACCAGTATAGACCAATCATATAGACAGAATTAGTTATGCACAGACAATGAGTAAAAGGATCAAAGTATCTGCTTGGAGAACCATTTTAGTAAATATCCAAAAACAATGAAAATTGTTTGATTTGCTGTTGTATTTTGTATGAATTGAAAATAATTATGCATTTGCAAATTAATTGTGGTAAAAAAAAAGTCATTATTTTATTTAATTTTTTTTTTAGCTTTTTTCTGAAATGATAAAAGTGAACCAAGATCAAAAATGTATTTTTTTCTGAGGATAAAGAAAATACATTAGTTTACATATGTCATAATTTTTGTTTTTATATACTAATATACTAATAATACTTTGTTTACTTCGATGATGCAAAATACTATATAATGAAATGTGGCGCTGAAATAACTAAACTGTGAATTAGCCTATGTTCATATTTAAGGACAGTTTTAAAAAAAATTCCATTAATTTCTAGAGAAGTACTTGAGGAATACTAATTAGTGTCAAACTTCCCAGCTGCTAATTTTATGAAAAACTTCATTATTAAAATGACTCGGCTAAAGTCTGGTGGTAATTCATACTGTGTCATGTGCAAATTTATTCTTTAAAAGCCATAACTCAGTGTGAGACAATGGCCCCTGCAGGGAGGCTGTAAAATTAAGTTCAGTTCTGACACCTACTTAACACTTTGCTATTGTGGCTTCTGGTATCAAGAACTGTGGATTACTCTGTGGGATTTCATTGAACATTTAAGCTTTAGTATATTTTTTTCTCTATAAAGAGAAAATAAAATGACATGATGAGACCACAGCTGCTGTTACAGAACCAGACAAGTTGCCTTAATAATTTGGAGGCCTTTCTTTTATCCTTTGTTGCCATGCAAAAAAAAGTGCAGGTGGGAAGACTGTTGAAAGGTTTATGAAATGTGTCTAGAGATGAATAAACTATGGGTTTAAGCATTATTCTCTGGTCTGTTAAGGCTCTAAACAGTAGATTCTGCTTTTTTGCTTCAATACCTTCAGCTTATCTGTTTACTGTAAGAAATCTTACTCTCTCAATCTTGTATCAGTTAGTAAATATTTTTCTCTTCGTCTTGTACTGTACCAAGATTTATTTTAACTTCACAGTTTCAAAATAGAATATTAGATACTCAAGAGAATACAAACAGGTTTTTAATATATAAATAATATTTTATCAATATTTTTTTCTTTTATGATATGTTGAGGGCTTGGTGATTTTACAAAACCCGCTTTAATGAATTAAATATAATCTAATAATATATGTCTCCTGTTTCTTACAGGCAGAAAAAAAGTGGAATTCTTGGGATTACTTTTTCCAGTTTCTTGAAAACCATTGCTTTGACATCAAACGCTTGCTGTACATTCATGTGTTTTTTTAGGTGTTTAGAATGAGTAAGGAAAAGCAGAGGCTCTAAACGATCACAGCTCTGATGTTTACCTAACTCCAAAAGTATTACAATGAACTGGAGCAAAGTTGAATGACAAAAGCAACACTAAACAGCCTTTCACAACACAAGTAAACTGAGGCCGTACAGTAAAAGGTCTCCAAGGGGCCCTGGGCCCTGAGTCATAGCTAACCCTCCATGAGGTGCATTCACATTGATAAAGATTTTGCTCAAATTTACGACATGACCTGCAGATGACAACTGTGGTGTTAAATTGTTGCCAAAAATCAGATGAATTTATTAAGCAAACACAATAGTGCAATTATTAATCACAACCATGCATTTAATAACACAGTGGGTCCATAGCAATGAACACCGCAAGTATGGTTATTCCAGCACTCTCGAACTCAGCATTGCATGCTGAAAACCATGCACCCTCTCCCCATCTGTCTGCTCTTGTAGAAAAATTACACTCCCTTGCGCTGTTTGGGGCGAATGTTAGTTTTATATTCTGCAGGATCTGATTGGCCGAATTCACAGATCCTATCCAGTGGCTTTTGGAACCAAGTAACATCCCCTTTGCCTTTTAAGTAGAGTTCTGACACTCTCTGACCTTACTAACTTACAGTCAGGTATTCATGAAGCTCTCAGTAGTTCCGAATATTACAGAAAATAATACAAATGTAAAATCTAATTTAAACCCTGCAGAAAGGATGTGAAGGTCTCCACAAACTCCATAATTACAGAAAGTTGGAGAAAACACCAAATGCTGTGAATAAATACCCTGAGTCTAGCTTGTTATGAGAATGGTTATTTTTTATCCCAAACACTCCCTAATAGGATAAAGAACCCTTTAACACAAAGTCAACCTCGGTAGAAGGCTGCTAACACTGAGCCTGATTCTGCCGGAGATGTATTCCTATTAAAAGAGAGATCTTCATCACTAAAGTTGCTACATGCTTTGAATTGGCTTTTTTCTTTTGTTCTTTCAAATTCCTGTACAATAAAACTATTACCTACCGATTAATAGACAGATATTTTTCACCTAAAGCACAGTACGAGGCTATGTAACTTCAAAATATACTAGGAGAAAAAAAATCACAGATTTTTGAGGGGTTTGATCAGGGCTCATGATCTGTTATGTTTCTTAAAAGTCAGAGGGCCCAAATAGGGATCATTACAATATTCAGTGGAGAAGAAGATTTAATCAAAAACTGCCATAGTATGAATCACCGTCTGTCTCAACTAACTCTTTTTGGAGAAAAGTGTGGACACACAAAAAACACATAACCAAAATCCTCCCATAACAGTCCACCTGGTACTTTTATATTATGCAAGTTAATCTGCAATCAGTGACCATGTGTGCTTTCAGAGCATGCGGTCAGGATAACCAACCAAGTTGGGTTTGGTGTGTGGTAATATCTTGGGGGAATCGCCACCAGAGCTGAGTAATGTGCTGATGTTTCTTTGCAGACTATTCAAATGCGTCCAGTGCTTTATGCTGAAGATAGGTATTAAATATGTACATGAATCAGAAGCAAAGAACAAGGAAAGAGAGAAAGACACAAATATGCAGTAAGTAAAATATAGAATAAATTAAGTACAAAGCAGTCAAATATGCATTATAAGAAAGAAGTCAACTCTTACAATAAATATTACATGCAGATTTACATTAATCTACAATTATATAAAATGCTGCAGAGAACAAGAAATATAAAAAGCTTGTTTTTTTGTTGTGGTTGGTGCTGCTACAGAGTCTAAATTAAAAGCTGCTGAGTGTTAGAGCATATCTCTACTTTTGTACAATAACAATGCATTTCTCTGTCACTAAAAGAGCTTTGAAGGGTTGGTGCTATGTCATGCATGGGGAGAAAGATATTTTCTTAGGACGATTCTATTTTTGTCTGTGTTCTTCTATCTCCCAACCTCTGCGCATGGTTGAAGGGGCATCCTAGGAAGGAGCTGGCCATCCTGATGAGCGTATCCAATTGTTTTCTCTCAGCTGTTAATAAGTTACTGCTCTAGCAGACAACACAATTCAAGATGGCCAGTGCTACCACAGAGCCAAGGTTTTCTGTTGAGTCCCACTGCTTTCTAAAAGACCTCTGTCTCCTCAGCATTTGGATTTTGCTAGGAAGCTGGGTAATAAAGGTGGGGAAGTGGGGAAG
>NW_015151638.1:107064-129625 GCF_000732505.1 Cyprinodon variegatus
TATATATATATATATATATATATATATATATACACATATATATATGTGTGTGTGAATGTAAAGACTGAATGTATTTTCATTACTCTAGTTCTTAATTACAAAAAAAAGAAATTGAAAGAGAGGCCTTCTTTCCTTGGTTTATGCACAGCTGCAGTCCCTCTATTATGTGCCATTCATAAAGAGCAGTTATGTACACAGACAGTTTAACTCCATGTCACTGACATGACCTTAAGTTATAGTCACAAGGATTACTATTCACGTTTTGCTTTCACACTCCTGAGAGAGACATTGACTTTTCTGACAGGTGGTGCTTTAATAGAGGATTTTTCCTCGCACAGAGAAGGAGACTGACAATCTTGCTGAGTACTGGTACTCAGGTCTGTGCTGGAGTTGTCAGTCTTCCTCTCAAGAATAAAGACAGCGTGTGGCCACTTTAGTTGAACAAAATAAGCTTTACAAGCTCGAGATAGACAGGATCAAGCAGGGGCTGGGGCTTTGTACTCCCTGAGAGGCTGAGTATTTGTTTAATTTCTTACAGATCCAACCTGCCACGGCATGAAAAGGACAATGTCAGCCATGTAGAGCATATGTGTCCCTCAATTTCCCTCAAAGGATTTTTACAAAGATTTATTGAAGTACATCCATTAAAATGACATCCTGCATTGCTTTGACAAGGACATGTTGGACAGTTCACTTTTTATTATTTGAGATTCACAGAAGGTGAGCCATAGACCATAAGTGTCCACTAAACCACTTCAGTGTCAAAGACCAGGTCAAAGGTGTAGACTTTCTAAAAGAAGGCTATCACACGTTGAAATTGAATGCAGTTTGAAATTTTATATGGGTCATGTTTTGTGCATGATTTACCACTGACAGGGACAGGAATGCTAGGATGGCTACATTCAGCAAGTGTCTTTCTACTGTACATTTTTTATGTTGCAGAACTCCAACAAATATGCCCCAAAAGATCTTATGGAAAAACGAAGCCGAAGAAAAAACTCAATATGATAGCTTTCACATTTTTTTCTTACAATGCTCCAACAAACTGAAGATGCTCTGAATGGTTCACCATCATAGTCTTTCTTATAATTAGCTATTTGGATTAACTCATAATTCTCCAAGTTTTATCTCAATCTTTGTTTTTGTTTTTTTTTTTGTTTTTTGTTTTTTATGTCAGTTCTAAACCTAACCTCTAAATGTTGCAGGTCTACACCAACCTTTTCGGGATAAAGGAATTTCAGAGGCATATTGTGAGCCACTAATACAAATTCAGAAATTCCTGTTGTATTTTGAAATATCCTTTTTATTTTGTGGGTTATGCTTTATGCTTTCAAAAATACACAAAGCACCTGGCAACTACACTTTGAAGATTGTGCATAGCACCCCAGATATGCCTGAAATAAATGCTAGATGAGTGGCATTTGTTAATATTCTTCAAACATGGGTGTATTTGCTTGGTTAGATTAACTATGGAACATCTTCATTTGCTTTAATGCATTTGAAGTCACTAAGAGCCCCATATTTGCTGTTGCAAGAAGTAAGACTATGTTGTTTGCTTTTTAGACAGTATTGTAATGCATTTTAATCATCGTTTGGGTCTCAGACCATTCCCTGCATGTTCATTGGTTTAGGTTTGGCAGAGGCTGTGTGGTGCAGGGCATCTGTAATCCGCAAAAATTAATCTCTAAAAATTCAGTGGCTTTCCAGCTTAGCTGAAGATGAAAATCTGTATGCCTGTGTACAGATTTGCAGCTGACTGTTTGGCCTGCCTCTTCTATGAAAACAATTTTAAGGGGCAGAGGTGGCCATTGCGATGGGAAAAGAGATAAAACAGATTTGGTTTTGATATACAATGTAACACAAAGCTTCAATAACTCAGGAACTAACAGTGTTCAGCACAGCTGTAATGGTCCATTTACACTGAACACGATTCCACTGACAAAGTCTCCACAAACAGGTACTGTCGCTTCCTGAGATATTGCAATTCACAGGTGACAAGCTTAACTCCTATTGATTCACAACTTCATCAAAAAGAAGAGCTTTTATCTGCTGCTTGGTGCTCTCTACTAGCATGGCGGATCTGTACTTTACCAAGTGAGTCACTGTGCTTCATTTATCATGGAAAGCTGATTGGTTGTCTTAAAAGGACAAGAAACAGAAGTTTAGAATGTCAAACTTTAGAGATTTTTGCTTCGTATCTATTGTATAGTCTGCATTGCTGCAAATTGCAAAAAAATTACCTTTGGCATCGCTAAAAATATGACTGTTGCATCACTTTGCATCGAGTCGCTCCTATTGCACACCTGTGCGTAGGGATAACATATTGGTTGTTCCGGTCACCAAAAATGTATGTAGCTATATGTTAATAATAAATAATAAAATGGGCATAGGTAAAGATTTAGATGGTAATAAACATAAGGAGAGATATTGAGACAAAACAATTCACAGAAAATCAGAACTGCCTTTGACGAATTGTTAGCACCTTTTTTGCAATTGGTTAAGGTATTTACCAGAGAGGCTAGAGGACAGGATCAGGTCACTGATCCAATCAGACCTGTTGATAGGTGAAACGAAGAAACAGTAGAGACAGGAAGTTTTGTTACAAAAGCATGATATAAATTAGAACATGCATAATACTGAACGTTATTGTGACCAAGATAAAGGGTTGCTTTCTAGACTGTAATCTAAGACCCCTCTGTCACCTGTCTTTCTGCTGAGGAAATCTGATTAAAAGCATTGAGAGACCAGCTAACCAGATCCATAATTCACAGTTTTAGAAGATATACAAAAAGAGAATCCAACAAGAAGACAAAACCTGGAGTTGAAGCAGGAAAGTTGGGGAAGGATCCAGGAGACAGAGTAAAAGCATCCTCCACTGAGAGCAAGGAAGAAGATTTTAAACGTCGATATGATGTTAACGCTTACAGTATCTTTCTGATCTACCCATTATGGTTAACTGCTAAAAAAAAGACAAAGGAGTCATTTTAGTTGTTTCAATTGGTACTGTGCTGGACCGCAGTCATTCTGGATTGTAAGTCATTACTTTATTGGTATAAATGGGGAAAACCAAAGTCGTACACAGTTATCTCCTTAAAACGTACCCGTTATGTGATGCTGTTTTATAGCTTTTACCTAGCTGTGTTTGTAATTTTTTTCTCTGCTTGTAATCAGTTAAATCCAGTAGAATCCACATGTTTGGCTATACACGACTGGTGTCAAACCTGAAAAGTAGACGTAATGGCTCACATTTTAGAATTGAGCAAACAGCATGGTCTCACTTTTCATTGTTTTTTTTTTCCCAATCATTGTGGTGAAAACCAATCTTCTCCTGCTGACTTTCAACAATTTGTGACTTGAACATGCAGGTACCGTGTATTCTCTTATCAGTAAGGTTAATAAGGCTTACAATCTCTTTCAGACTGATAAAGTCAACGCTCCTTGCACACATACTTTTTGGCGTCCATTGCCAGCTCACTTTGCTCTGTGAAGCACACATGCTTCACAGATGCATCTGTCGCCATCAAGTCCACCATATGCAGCTCTCAGTCATTGTAGGGCTAGTTAGACTTCAGGGGGCACAGCTGAGAAGCTGACTGTTTTGGGCAGTGGCGTGTAAAATGCTTTTCAGTATTCATTTTCGACAAGCTGCTAGTCACAACAGAAAAGAAAGAAAGAGACAATATGAATAAATAAGTTACCTCCAAATAATATAAAAACATATTCTCTTCTATGGTTTAAAATAGAATTACCCACTGGATTAGTTGTTTTGGAACCCTAGCCTTCCAAAGTCAGCTATACCATATAAATTATGAAATATTGCTGATGGAAATATGTATATGTCTGGGATTACTATCATGGAATCTGTTTAAGGAAAAGAAGGGCCGTTTAGTAGAACCTTCCAAGCTGAAGGGCAGAAGTAACAACAAGAGCCCTCTATCAAACTTTGTTTTAAGCAAATCACTGCAAGAAATAAAAAAGCAGAAACCTCAAGTAAGAAAAATGAAAAAAAAAAAGAAGGTAGAAACCACAAGAACACATTTACAAGCTTGCTGTTTTTCAGTCAATGAAATCGCTATTTCTGACAAAATAGATGCTATGCATATGACCTCTTGCGCTACCATGTCTGTTTAGGAGCTTTATCTCAGCTACATTTCCCACCTTAAACCATAATTTTGCATCATTATGGGTCGACATGGTTTAGGTTGGTCTTGTACAGTTGAAGAAGAAGCCTTAAAAGATGCGTTTGTGTCTTTCTTGTGTTTGTGAAAGCAGAATACAAAAACAGACAAACCACAGGAAAAAGCTGCACACTGCAAAAAATAGACTAAAAGTAAGTCAAATCTTCTCAAAATAGGGGTACTTGCACTTCATTTGAGTATGTAAGTAATATGATCTGCCACTGGAATACAGACTTGATCTTATTATCGAGCTTGAAAAGTTTACTTTAGGCATTTTGCCTCTCATCCAATAGAGGAGAAGCAAAGCAACTTCTGCACAGGCGCATGTCTCAACACAGAAAGAGTAACTCCTCAGGACAGGACTCAGCTGTTCACCTACACCTGAAGGCTAAAGGACACTCGTTTGAAGACAACAATGTTCATATTCTGGCCAAGCAAGACATATGGTTTGAAAGAGGGGTTAGGAAAGCCATCTTTGTCAACCTGGAAAAAAAAAAACAAGAGTTAACAGACGAGAAGATTCACATCTCACCTGCCCTCACCTGACCAACACTTCAAAGAGGGATGCCACTAAAGCCCCTTTAACAAGGAAGTTAACAACCCATCAGAACCCCCCCCAACGACCATTAAAACCCCCCAGATGACCTCCATGGCCAATCCAATACGGGATCAGAGGCACCTTTTGTTTTTTTTTCCTCTAAATCTTGTTACACCTGCAGTATATTAATCAATGTGCTCCCCACCATCAGTTAGAACTGAAGGAGCCTCTTGGATGAGAGGAAAAACATCTTTTAGAAAACTTTACGTCCAGTTGCCTAAACTAAAATTTCCAAGCTTGACCATCACTAGGATGACTGAGAATTTTAACAGATCTGTTATCTTATATTTGGGAGGGGCAAAAGCAATTTTTGCAAATAAAGCTTAAAATTCTTCTTTAACAATAAAAAAAGTGTTGTAAAACAGTGTAAAACTGCACATAATTTTTTATACCAAATAAAAAAAAAATGTCATAAACTCCCGTATGCACACGACCTACACTAAAAACTCAGCTTGAGATAGAACATGTATATGAATATTATGGACTAAATATTAGGTAAATTAGGAGTAAGTATTCTTAAGTATATTAAGAATATTAGGTAATGAATATTAATGCATTACCTAAGGGTGGTCTCACTTTGTAAAGTTTATTATAATTAACTTTTAAAATACAAATAATCAGTGTTGGGAAAGTTTCTGTTAAAATGTAATAAGTTACTTGTTAGAAATGAAATATCTATGTGAAGTAATATATTGCTGATTACTTTCAAGTTGCTTTTGCCAAAATAAACATTTAGGGCAAGGCATTACAAATTAAAGGTGATCAATAACCAAGCTGAATCACAAAAATGTGATAATGAATAATTAAACAGCAAAAACCTTTGGACCACATTACAAAAGCTCTCTTTCTATGACTTAATTGTTAGCTCCAAAGTAAAGTGCAGCCACACCTACAGCATGGATTATAATGCATTACAGCCAGAGGAACTGCAATAGTATTACCAAAATTTTGTTTATAAAGCATTATATGCCTGAATGTATTATGTTATAGTAATGTGTTACTTTTTAATGTGATACCCTGAACATTGTATATAATAAATATTATATCTTGTCTGCACTAAACGCTCACAAGGAACTGATCTCTAAGAGCTACAAAGCAATCAGCAAACTCACCTGCAGTTCCAATGACACTGATTAACTTTTGGTAACTCATTATTCTGTAAAAGTTCAAAAAAATGACCTGGATGACTGAGAATCTTCATCAGCATATTGTAACTCATTATTCTGTATTAAATGACATACTGAGTAGTGATTCCTCAAAGAGTCAATGTTTTGACATAAAATACAAAGGTGAGGCTTGAAACCTTTAAAATCAAAGACATGTAAAAAAAAAACCAAAAAAAAAAAACCTTTTTCATAGCAATATTTGTTTGATTTGTATTCTTGTTTTGCTCTCAGTCTTTTACCATGATTTACTCGAATGGCTAATGTTAATACTAAAGAAAAATAATATTGATCATAACGCCACATGCAAAAAAAAAAAAAAAAAAAAAAAAAAAACAGTATGTCAAACATAATATTCTATACCCTGAGTTTTAGAAGATGGTGGGAGTATAAAGGACTGATGCTTGGTATTCTGCATTTTTTGTGTCTGCAATTTCTTAAGCCACGCAGAGCCTGCCATGCTCCACTGTAAACACCCACAAACAGCCTAGTATATTTTTTCTCTTACTTTGCATCAATGATGTTGTACAGTATTTGATCCTTTCCAATCAAGTCATCTTTTTAAAAGTAATTCCTTCTGAGGATGTAACGAAGTATTGGGTTGTAACTAGTGTGATGCAGTTGACAAAGAACAGTGTGGGGGAGTGGTGTATATCTCCATAGTACCATGATGGCAGCAGAAGGAGAGCTGAGGACATCCTAATTAGATACTGCCTTGAAAATTGCAAAAAAGAATACAGCAAAAATATTCAGAACAAAATATAGAACAGATTGCATCCATTTTTGAGTCACTATAGAACACAACTTTTAACCAGTAGATAAAGGATGATTCCGTATTTTAAGGAAAAGATGGCGACCCTATGTTCAGCAAAGTTCTCAACAGGAGCAAAATGCATTTAAACTGTACAAGATTCAAGCTTAAAGTCTACTTTTGTCTCCAAAGAATATCAAAGAATGTGTTCAAAACACTTCCTTATGACAAACTGCCCCACTCACCCATTTGGGTGAGTGGGGCAGTTTCCCACTCACCCATTTGGGTGAGTGGGAAATGGGAAATAAGTGGGCATATTTTTAACTGGGATGGGGTGGCACAGTCCAGGTAATGGTCCAGGATGCTGGTGGTCACTCTTTTGTCAGGACAGGGAGAGGCTGTTGGTCACAGAGCACAATTCATCAGGATTAATCAGATTTTCGTAACTCAAGCAAACTGCCACTCTGTAAATTATTTTGATGAAGAAACAGTAGTTTGTTATTAAAGCAGATGCTAAAGGTGGCAAGCTACAGTGCCTTCGGGCAGAGTGACAGATGCGGTGCTGCCATACAAAGGCGCCACCAGGCCTCAAGACTACCAATAGCAGGATAGGTGGGTGAAGTATCGCTCCCAGCAACACAAATCTGTCCCCGGGGGAGACAGATGAAACAAGGGCTCATGTACCCAGCAACCTAGAGGTTACAAAATGCCAGTTTAACCAGATAAAAAATACTTTAAAAAGTTTAGAATCCATGCTGTAAAATTATAATACGTCTTGGTTCTAAATAAATAGAAATAGAAATCCAAGAGAATCCAACTTGTATATGTAACTAATTTTTTTTGCTGTTGTTTTTACTTTTCTATGTGACAGTGCTTATGAAGAAAAAGAAAACCATTGCTCCGGTCCAAAACAAAGTTTTATAACAGAAAAGTAAAGAACATTTTTATGTCAAAGCTAAGACCATTTTATTAATAGAGAATAAAAAGAAATGGAAAACCATGCCTACAGGACTGAAGAAGAGTTACTGTTGTAATAACTTTCTGAATGTTTTACCATATTTTACTTCAGCTTTGGTGGGAGATCTGATGAGAGCTTTTCTTCAAATTGATAAAAAAAAAGAGCCTTCCCTTAGTCACAGAGGAGGTGAAATTCAGCTCAGAGATTATGTTTTTCAACTGCAGAGATGATTAACTTCCATTTGTCAATATTAGAAGCTCGTCTGAAGGTTTTGTAACATTTGGAACAACAGATTTTGGAATTTCATCATTGCATTCTGGAGGAAATAAGGTTACAGTCTTCTGATTTTCCTCACTCAGCTGTCGATATGCTTCTGCAAACACATTAAGCTTCAGTCTGCTGAATGACTGTGTGTTGTAGACTCATGATGTTGCAGAGAAAAAAATTATCAGCTGTAGGACATGTTGCTCATTTAAAGGGGAGCAATAATTTATCCTTTTTTTGTGCTTTCTCTATTGTTCTTTGAACGGAAACTATTCTTATATGCCTATCACAAAATCAGGATGGAGAAAATAATAAATAGCCTCTGCAGAGGAACTTTAAAATTACTCAGGCAACAATCAGTATCCGTATTTTAAAGACACACTGAGACTGTGGTTACAGGCAAATGTAATGTTTTCAACAGAAATCTAATGTCAGCCCACTAATGCCTATATGTTGACCAAATCCAATTAGAAGCTAAAGCAACATAGTTGATTGGAAAATCTTGAACCCTTTCAATGTTTGTCTTTTTTTTTTTTTCCAATATTGTTGTAGCAAATTCTGCACATTTTACTGGGAGTTTATGTAATGTACCTAATCAGGTAGCACAATTAAACTGCAAGTGATGTAGGTTATTTTTCTTTCTTTTACAGATACAGATCTAAAAAGTCTAAAATGCGGTATTTATACCACTGCAATCATTCACATAGCGCATAATTAACATCCAATGCAAACAAATGTTTTATTTCAAATAGTTTGATTGATATATTGAACTATGAGATGGGGTTGACACGTGAACATGTTTTTTGTACACAACTGTCAATACATTGTCCTGGTGAAGAATACATTCTATAAACAGAAGTGGTTCAATACTTTGTACTTAAGTATTTTTGAGATTCATGATTTAGCTGATTAATGCACATCCTACTCATGAAATAAGGCACATCTTAGCTTAGACTTAGTCAACTTTTATGGTCATTTTGTATACATAGAGTGTATATAAAACAAAATTTCGTTTTGTACAGCTTTCAGAACATTTCCAGTCTATTAAGTGCAGCAGTGATCAGATGTAAACAGTGCATGTCCTGTAAATAGCGCATATTTAATCCAGACTAAATTTATGAATTTGACAATGAATATTTTACCAATGATTTTACTAAATTTAAAAGGGGGATTTAGCCTCCCTAATATTTAATGAGAAATCACCACTGGTGTACATGAACCTACTCGCGAGCTGGCTGCACATGCTTTCTAACTGCAAAATATGACCACTGAGCCTTGTGCAATCTTACAATGCAACCCCTGCAACAACAATAACATATGCATAATTAAGTACTAATGGAAATAAAACAGCTCAAACTTAAAACTATGGTTTGACATGTGTGTTCTTCATTAATAAGTTATCATTGATGGATTATTTATGACAAAGAAGAAATAAGAGTAACAGCATAAAATACACTATTTAAGCCAAACTAAAAACAAGAATGAATGAACGAAAAGAATGAAAAACAGCACCACAAGACAAGATCAAATCTTTTGATTGGTGTTGTTTTTTAACACTTGAAGTAACAACCATCCAGTTGATAGCAACACATATTCTCCCAGCAAGTGAACTCTGAGGAATGCATTATTCAGAGACGAGTTTCTGTTACACCAGTGGAGGATTACGTGGATGGCAGAATGGTAACCAATAAAAAAGTCTCCTGTCAGCTGTGTGCAGAAAGCCCTGAGCATCAACCTTACCCCAGAGAGGGTGTTGGCTGGCAAAAGCAACTGAAAAGGGGCATTGTGTCCAGACTGCTTAGAGTACAGTATATGTAATTAGATCATATTGTATAATGAAGTTGAACTATTAAGACCTGTTGTTGATCACATTATTTATATAATAGCAAGTCAGCAAAATGCGAAACCATACAAAACACCCTAAAAAATGTAATAAGTTCTTAAAATTGCAGGGTGACAGACTACTCACATGTGGAAACATTATACTATACAATTGACTTTAAATAGCAAAGCTGTTGACATTAAAGAGTTGTGAAACTCTGTTTTAAAGGCTGTATTATGGATATTTGTTCTATTAGCACTTGGTGGTGTCTTTCTTGCATTAGAAGCGGTGCAGGCAGTCTGCTTATAAGGAGCAGCTCTGTCTGCTTCCACCTTCATGCACATTGTGGTCCTATGAGTAGCCATTAAAACATTTTGTACCAAAAATTCTTTGGAAACAAAAATGTTTAGCTTTCAGTGTATATGACCTAGTGAGGCATAACTACTGACAGATTATTGCACTAAATTTCACAAACAGTATAAGAGCTATACCTTTTTACCAATTGGATCACAGCGCCGTGTGCAGAAGGATGAAGAAATTGAATGACAGTCCACATGGGGTAAAGAGGGGGGAAAGCACTGATTTTGCCCACAGATTTACTTTATGCCCCTTTTCAATGGTCTGATCATGCAGATTTAAATCATTAAATACAGCCCGTCCACCAGTGTATAATGCTGAAAGCTAGTTTGTAATTGTGGTCCCTAACATTTATGTAGTCACTTTTCAGTTTAACTTTCCCCTGTACTGCTTTGGTGAAAAGACTTTTATTTCTATTCATCCCATGGCCAATAAGTGCACAGCAATAATTTCACATCGAATTTCAGCCACTCCCAGCTCTGTTCATTCCACCTCCTTGGCAGGTACCGGTACACAAAAACCCACACTTATACATAAAAAGAGACTAGTGGATATACTCCAAAACATAATTTTAACCTTGCTTAATGAATGAATACAATTTTTTTTGTGGATGTGAATTAGGCCAGTACTACTGATAAAAGCTTTTACCTTGCAGCTTTATCTTTGGTCAGGTATTACAACCTGTTGTGTTTGTCAAAACAAACAAAGAAAACAAAAAACAGCCTAATTAATTAATTATTGTAGCTTTAGCAGTATGTCACATGCATTACATAAAATAACGGCTATAAAATTAATTCTACTATAAATTGTCCAGTTTATATAGGCTTCTGGAATATGCAGTTTCACCAGAGTTTCATAGGCAAAAATTTAAAATGTTTGTTAATACTGCCTAAAGTAATCATAAGTGATCATAAAACTGCAAAAAAAAAAGTTTCAGGTCATTGCTTTCTAATTAACATGCCACAAAGTGTGCCATTTTTAACAGCTGCAGATTTCCCACTAGTACGGTTCTTTGCCATTAAATTTATGGAGATGTATGCACCAAGTAGCTTAATGGACATACTGTTGCAGTCTGGTTTAATGGGTCTCCTGCTTGCCAAACAAAATGCCTGAGCTATGTTGAGGGAAAAGAGGGAGTGGTGCATATTTGATCTGGCAAGCACTTTGAGCAAGGCTAGAATTTGTAGGGTTATTAATCACAGATCGGTATTCTATGATCAAGCTATTTTGTATGGTTGTTTTGTGCACTATACTATTCATTCCTCTGAAAAGCAGTTTATTGGACAAGGTTCATTCAGCAAATCGAAATAACGTAACTTGGAAGCAAAGAGTTGCTTAGGCACAGTATACATTATATGTCAGTTATACTATAAAATCAGTGGACACATGATTAGAACATTTGTTTAAAATAATCTCTGGGTTGATTTAGAGTCAGCATGATTTTGTTTAATAGAAGGAGTTAATAAATAAATTTAAATTCCAGCTTCAGCAAATTTACAAAAACATGTTATTTCCCCAAGAAATTGAGCCTTTCTTGATAAATGTATGGAAAGAACTGACAGTGGAAAATTGACCACTGCTTGAATGCAATTTTTCCAACAACACATTTTATTAACTGTAAATTTTAAACACTAAACATAGTAAGTGAGAAACATTTAACCCACAAAGCTGACCTTTAAGATAATCTCTTCTTTTAAAAACACCTTGGTTCTTTAGATACAATAAATGCTTAGAATTATTCAGTATTCAGTAAAGCTCTCCTTATAGTACATAGCAAAGGTTGATGCATTCCCAGATTGTTTTAACCTTTTAAAAGGCAATTTATGCAATTAAATATCAAGGTTTAGTGGAGGTTTTAAAGGACCCAAATACAGATATCAGGAGGCAGAGATGAGTTTTGCTTTTTTCAACTCAAGTCCCACATGTGACACAAAATGCAATGTCCAAGAACAGAAAGAAAAAAACAAAAATGCAGGACAAAATACTGTTAAACCAAAAATATCCAGGAAATGTCAGGAAAAACAAACATGGAGGGAAGAAATAACAATGCAACAAATCACCAAGAAACCAGCAAAGAGGAACTGCAGAGGTGGTGTATATAAGGGGAACGGAACAAAGAATGGGCTAATGAGCTGATATGGAGCAGGTGTGAATTGAACTAGAAGGGAGCCTAAGGGAAAGGAAACAAGCACAAGGGAGCAACAGAGAGTAACTCAAGAAATACAAAACTGCATAAATATAACACAAAATGAAAAAGAAACCAATTAACAAGAAAACACAGAAAAACATAAATCAAAGTGGAACTGAAAACTTAAAAATAAACTCAAACAGAAGTCCACAAGGGGAGAACCATAACATTAAAATCTATGTCTTTTCTTTCCTTTGGCCCAGGTAAATTTGATTTTTTGGATTTTTAGAACTTGGGAGATAAAATTATATCTTCCGATTGGAGTTAATAGCCAGAAAAAAATGACAAAGGTTAGGAGATCGCTCTATTTAGTGTAAATAACTGTTCACTGTTGTAGAGCCTGCATACAATAGCTGCCAGCAGGAAATGTGCACTTTGTAGAAAGTAACCTCAACATATGTGTTTTTGTTTTGTTTTTTTCAGTTCCTGAAATAGTTAATTGTATTTTTATAATTTGATGAACTTTTCTTTTGTAATTTTTTTTTTCACATCTTAAATTTGAACCATCTTCAGAAGAAAATGACACATCAAACATGCCAAATCCTAAGCCGAAATATTTAGCAAATTAACCCATTTTTTGGTCGAAATTGTATTCATTTGTGCTTGTCTTTGAAGTATGTGGGGCTTAAGTGAGAAATAACTAACCATGTAAGAGGTTATCACAGGGTTAATATAAAGAAAATGGATTTTGCACACAGTTACAACCAGAGGAAGCTTAAAGTGACTAACATGTTTTTAATGGTTTCACGAGAAAACCCGGCTTCCATAGCCAGGGCCGGACTGGGAGATTTTTTCAGGCAGGAGTCAGTCATGTAACCAAAGCACAGGAATAGACTGGATGTAGAGAACAGCCTGGCATCAGCTTCACACTGAGCTATCAGAGCACAGCAAAGCAGCTCAAGTGTTTTGATGAATACAAAGTAAAACAAATTATGTCAGTCTGACTATAATTTTTGTTCTGCATTTTGTTACCAATTCATCAGGTTTAAATGTGATTATAAGGGAGTTACTCAGAGGAGCTCCAGTTTTATAAAGGCAGGTTTATAATATGATTTTATTGTGTATTTATCTTGATTCCTTACTAGCTTCTAGGCAACATACTAATGTTTTGTTGTATTTGAGATGGAAAGCATACATTTATGAAAATTAGATGCTCAAATTAAAGATTTGATGAAATAGTCTTTATTTTAGTTATTGTAAGTTCCAGAAATGTTTTGTTTGATGACAAAAAAAAAAAACACGATCTGGATGTTTAAGCCAGCGCTTTGTGTCTTCACTGCTCAGGCCTGTCTCTACATTTTCCGGGTAGTTACACCAGTTTCACTGCTTGGGGCCTTTAACACTAGCACTGTGTGAAGTGACTGACGTAAGGTGAAATCAACATTTCCAGCTTATAGATTAAAAAAAAGGTACATTTCTTCAAGATGAAATTAGGAAACGGGACAGTAAGGGTTTCATTTATGTTGCAGTAACCCTGGGAGTTTATGTAGTCTGGTAGATTTTGTTGTAGCACTGGAAGAGGTCTTTAAGGCGCACTTACAACTGGCTATGGCATTTAAAGGCATGTCAAAGACGATATATAGAATGAGCGACTGCATTGCGTGGCATCTATCATCAGAAAACATATCATGAAAAAAGCTAAATTGACTGTAATTGTAGCAATCTAAGCATATGAAACCATAGGAATTTCTACACAGACTAAGTTCGTGCTTTTGCTGAGATCTATTGACAGAAAATACACAGGAAGAACAATTCTTGGAATTTATTCTGAGCTTGTCTAAAAGAGCCGCCTTTATTTATTCTGAGTGTTACTGTGACTTCCAACCACAAACCCAAATGCATCAAAAATGACTAATAGGAAGTCATAGGACAGAGTTGATTAAATCCAGGGAAAAGATATTTTTCTTGATGGAAAATGTAACAAACGTGCAATTATAGAAATATTTAGTTTGGTGACTAATAAAAAAAACGCAATCTGGATGTTAAAGACAGCGCTTCGTCTCTTCACTGCTCTTGCCTGTCTTTACATTTTCCACGTAGTTACACCGGTTTCACTGCTTGGAGCCTGTAACACTAGCACTGTGGGAAGTGACTGATTTAAGGTGACCAGATTTCTGAAATCAAATCTGGGGACATTTCCAGCTCGTAGATAAAATCAAAGTACATTTCTTCAAGATGAAATTAGGAAACGGGACAGTAAGGGTTTCAATTATGTTTACAAGTGTATTCATATTTAAACAACAGAGCTCAAGTGTAAAGCCAGAGATATGTCTCTTACCACTGGTGGTATTTTCTTAAAGTCGTAGGGAAGTCATATTTAAATGTCAAATTCTTCTTGCTTAAATATGTATATAAATGTACTCTTTATCAGACTATATTGTACCAAAGTTTAGAAAATTTTTATAAAAAAAAAAGATTCTGTCTTATAATCTGTTTTTTTTTTTTCGTATTATGCAAGCCAGTTAGTATACGTCAGCTTGTACACCTACATTTGGCCAATCATATATCACCGTCATCTGTCAATCACTTTCTTTCAGTCATAGTCCTTTAGATGTGCAAGATAAATATTTAACTCTTACTGACGAGTAAAGTTTTATTAAATTTTTCGTTGGATTGGTGACGTATTTCCACCCTAGGGTGCAAGAATGTTTACCCATTTGAAGCCATTACTCAATATGTGTACTTGTGCGTTCTCATGTGATTGTGTACTTGAAAAACGTCATCAGCCTCAGCCCTAGTACTGTTCCAATTCAAAAGAACAAGAAGACAGAGAATCGACAAAGTCCCTGGATGTTGTTCTCGTCCCTCCCTCTTTACCATGTATGCATCAGAGCAGAATTGTCTGTTCTTGAGATTGGCAGATGTTGCAGCTTGCACTGCAGCAACAGCAGATTCCAGGTGATCGCTCACAGAGCTCAAAGTATTAAGTGAAAAGATTTCTTTTCTGTTGCCGTTGTGCTATAAAAGTATGTTTTTAGATCATTTGAGGCGAGAACATTGTACTTTTAAGCTTCATTATATGGTACATTTACTGATTTAGTGCGTAATTTAAAAAGAAGTTTCGATGTTGCACTGCAACCAGCGGACCTCCAAGGCTATCCGCATCCAGAGCTAATTTTAGCCCGTCTGCAGCAGCCCTCTCTTGGCATAGCCGTGTGTGAAGCACCGCTGGCTCTGATGGTGATTTTTTTGTTTAATTTGTACACTGTATGCTGCGTGCTCCTGTTTTCCCAAAGTCCATACTTAACTGTGTTCTTATCAAGATCATACTTGGCGAAGACATGAGTCGGTTCTTGTGTTCTTGTGAATTGAGAAACAGCCTGACTCTCGTTAAAATATGGACATGTGCAGTAGCTCCTCTGCAAACAAACGTATAGGATGGCCCAGGGCACAGCTAAGCAGGAACCTGAGGTGACAGGGTGTGTATTTGCTCTCCACCTCCCGCCACAGTGCAGAGGTTTTGCGGGTGATTGACAGGTCGAGCCGTATGAGTTGGAGATGCATGAGAGAGAGAGAGAGAGAGAGAAATGATGCAAGAAATGTCCTTTTCCAGCACCTGGTTTAGCAAGGAGGCTTGGCTAACTGCATGCAGCTTGGCTAACGCTGTGTTCTGCTTTCCCTGCCTCCTTGTTCAAACATCATGATCTGACCCAGCATGGATAAAGACAGGTAGGACTGATTTAAAGCACTTTTTAGAAAATGCAAAGAAGCATGAACAATCTGGGATTCACATGGAAGATAATATAATGCTGTGTATCTTTTCTAGGTGTTTGTTAATTTGCATAGTTGCTCTTAAATAAACACATTTTCACAAAATAAATACTTTTTATATATTAAAAAAAATGTAAAGCTGACTAATAACTTCTCTGACACAATATTGGAGCATGCAAAACAGGATATTGCCTTCAAAAAGCCTCAGAAAGGCAAGATTTATGTACAAAAAGTAAACCTGTGTATGAAATCATGCTGTGTTTTTATAAAGTATTTTTAATAATGTTTTCTGTTGTTGGCAATCATATAAATATACTGGTGTTATAACTTAGTATATGTTTGATTGGTTTTTGGTAAACGTCTATTTTAATTTATGAAGATGAACAAAAGATTTTCACAAACAGCTTAGAAAAAAGTTCCATCCACACAAGTATACACAGCATCAATGAAAATGCTGAAATATACAAGCCGGACACCTTGGTGGTGCTGCTACAGAATCACAACCAAACTACTGTCAAAAACACTGGACACTCAACAGCGACATGGTGGTGAAGAGGCATATGCGCGCTACAGAGGTTGGTTGAGCCTTAGTATCATCATTTAAAAAACTTTCTGGCTCAGACCTACACACCGAAACAACACCTTCCTCTGATTTTTCGACTTTATGACCCGGCCTCACAATTGATCATTTTTTGCTCTCCCAAAATATAAGCTCCATTTAGATACACAGATTGAAGGACAAAATGTATTTGCAGTTACACCTAATCTCTTATAGCCATATGCATATACTCATAAATTTAGAAAACAGTTGTCTCACATATTATTGGCTCATTGGACTTTGCCACACTGATTCAAATGGCAAATCTACCCAACTACCTGCAATCGAGCTCTGCTAACGAGCTTATACTATAGCCTTGTGTACTGAGGAAGGGATGCATCTAAAATTTTCAGGACACTAGCGCCCGAGGGCTGGAGTTTGAGACCACTGACCTAATAGTAGAGAGAACAAAGACATTAAAACATCTACACCTACACTATTTTCTAGAGGGTAGCACTACCCTCTAGAAAAAAGTGAGAGTGTATTGTAATGATACTGTAGACTGCTTTTCAGAACAAACTTTAAAGGTGACTGCCACCACAGAGAGCCGACATGTAAAATCGAAAATCTGAGAATATTTGTGGTTGTATGAGACAATAAAGAAACAGCTAGAGAGCCAGCAACCATATTATGCCAGCTATGCAGAAAGATTTTGTTGCTGTTGTTTTAAAATTATTGTCTTTTGTTACTTGGGCTGCACTGAGACTTAGAGTAAAGGCAATGACAGAAAAACATTCTTGTGGAGAATTAAAAAGGCGTATCCGAATAACTGCACCATTTAGATGTTTTTACATCTAAAAAGTGCAGTGCAGGACACCGGACCTTTTTTTTTTTTCTTTATTAGTTTATTTGAATAGCAAATAACAACAAACAAAAAATGCCCCAACGGAAAAGTGTGGATTTGCAAACTCAGTCGTTTAATAGGTCTATAATACCACCTATTTTATTGTTTATAATCGTCCAAATTATAAAAAGAAAGTAGAAATCCAAAACAATTACCATATTTAACAGGCATTTCCAAAGTTTTTAGGTAGGCTCATAATACCACCTATTTTATTGTTTTAAGATCGAACAGATGATAAAAGTCGAACACGAGATACAAAACTTCTACCCAGCACTCTAAAAATGATCTAGACTTGATCAATGTCTTACACAACCGTTTTGTTTCTTTTTTTAAAATATACTCTTTTTAAACCTTTTTACAGTGTGCCAGACTTTTACAATGTTTGATGTTTTCATCTAGATTATTCTATATTACTACTCCACATCTCGTCTTAGTGAGTACAATACGTGAGGTGCCCTGCCTTATGCACGCCTACTTTTCTCATCCTCGAGTCAAAGGTTGTCATGGTTGATCGAAGCAAAAACAGAAAAGCAATGTCCAAGTTTGATAAAAGAACAAACATGATGAAGGACCCATTATCTTTTTTCACTTTTTCTTTGACTATTAAGTTTTCTTCTTTGTCTGTCATACACAGAACAAGTGCAAGTCTAAACTTCTTGTTTTGTATGGGCAACAAAATGCTAGTGGAGAACAACAGAACATATCACACTTGGATGATCAAATGTTAGGTTCAAATATTAGATTTAGGTTAGTTATATGATAATAACCTAATCATTTGGGTAAATAGAAATTCTTCTTTATAAGAAATTTCTCAATGTTATGGTCCAAAGTGGAGGTAGACTGTAACAAATCTGTGATTTTACAAATGTGCAGTGTCTCTATTGGCCTTCAGTGCTGCTAAACCTGGAAGTTACATGCATGCATTATTAGCCCTTAGTGGTTAAAATTACACATTAGTGCTTGTTGTTCCAATTTCAATTGCTTTGTTTTTTTCTCTGATACAATTACATATTTTCTGTTGAAACTGCTAAAAGACATTGAATATCTAATTAAAGATTTTAAAAAGCTTGTCCGTGGGTGCCTTAATTGATAATAATATCCTAGATGAAATAACAATCACAGCAAGAAAAGAATAAAGAATAATAATAAGAATTAATATGGTATACAAAATCAAGTCTGACTTGTTTAAAACAACATTGACAAGCATTGTTACAAGAGGTTTGCAGCACAGATAGCGCAGCTTCAGATTCATGTCAGTCTTTTGATTAAGTCTTTGTTGGTACTTTTCAGGCATGGAACAATGTTTATGATTTTATCTCTTGCTTCAAAGAAAATACATTGTAAGAAAACCTGCATACTGCAGGGCCTAAAAACCCACTCCAGAGTGTTCATCTTTTATCTTTTAAATTATGCATCACTTGGATGAAGATGTACTCACTTTTGGTAAAAACCTAAAAGGAAAATATGACTGAAGCTATTAGAATGTATGCAGTGTCAAAAACCTGTCCTGAAATCCTCTTGAGATTGTGAGCTGAAAGTCAAATCTGATCCAATGTCACCAGTCACTGCTTATAAGATATAAATATCATCACTTTTGCCAAGCAGACTAATGTATCAAGTAAAATTTCAAATTAAATCAAAAGTCTCCATTTCCAAATATAACTAATTTGTTATTTTTAATTTCTGTTTGGTCATTCAAATCATTTTGGTCCCATAAGAAATCATTTAAAAGGGCTTTAAAGTATTATTAACTCATAATATAAATCTTTTTTTTTACTAAACTATACAATGTTTCTAACCTTGACCCCTAACAAACAGAAATAAAATTTGTGTTATATAATTAAAACAATGAAGTCGTCTTAAAGTCAATGTAAAGCATTTACAAGTTGCAATAAAGCTGAGGCACTACAGTAAAAAAAACAACAAACAAACAAAAAAAAAACTTTGAGAAAAAAACAAAATAGAAGCTAAAAAAAGAAACTACAGAAATGTGTAGCAACCTTCCCCTGACGTAAAAAGTGGTTGATGTGGAATAAATTGCGGATCACTGACTCTGTTACCGCTCGACTGGTCTTTCCATGTTGAGCAGAACTTGAACAAGACAGATGCTTCCAGGTGGAGGGCGACCACAGAGCAGGAGTTTGTGTGTGGAGCACTGGTGCCTTGCAAGACCTCTTTCTGTGGCAGAAGGCATATGCTGTGCATCACCCAAATATACACCCCTTATATACTAAGCTGACTGTTTCATGATTATCCTAACATACTGGACTGACAAGAAAAGAAAAACAAATAAAACATTTTAAAATGATTTGCTACTTTAATGGTAGTCTAATTTTCATCTTGAAAATAAAGTTATAGCATTTTATATTTACTCTTGATGTTTTAAAAGAATTGTTTGACATCATTTCTGTTGCTTCAATCCATCTCTTTTCTAATTGTAGTGTTTTTTTGTTTGTTTTTTCATTCAAATGAGTCCACAAATTATCACCATTGCTTCTTCCTTGTCCGAACTGTTTGATCTTCAGAGGTTTTGTGAGTTTTCCCATTTGATATATTAAAGGAAAACAAAATAGAGGGGAATGTTTTTTCTGAATTTAGAGTGTGGTGTGAGCAAGTCCACTGAGTCTAAGTTTGGCAAGTGGTAGTGAACGGTAGTTTGGTCTGCAGTTTGCAAGGGTCTTCTCAATGTAAAGACATGCCTGTCTGTCTGTCTGTCTATCTATCTGTCTATCTCAGGTTTTCTTCAGAATTGTCGTATATATAGACCATTACAGTTTGCCATCCAGCTTTTTACTCTTCACTTGGAAACCGTTTTAACAGATGTGTGTTTTCCACTATACATGCTATTTTACTTCACTGTGTCTTTTCATCATACCACAGCACATATGTCTATATGTTTTCTCTGTACCATATGCTTTAGCAAACTGCAGATGGGAAATCTTATGTTTTTCTGATGGGAAATTTTGTATTAACTTGTCAGTCCTACCACTCTTATAGGGTTACTTGAAGTTGTTATAATTATCCTGCAGAAAGATTCCCCCACTTGACCTGTATATCTCTACAGCTCCTACCATACTATCATAGACTTCTTGTTTACTTTTCTGATTAATGATCTCTTTACTTGACCTGTCTGTTCAGATGGAAGAAGCCTTTTTTTACATAGGTCTGTTACTCTTGTCAGTTTTAAAATTACTGCAAACAGTGCACTAGGTGAGGTTCAACATTTGAAATATTTAATTTGCAAACAACAAAACCTGCATTAACAACAGCAGTTTATCCCTGACCTGGCTGGTGTATTCCTTGGTCTTCATGCTGCTATTGTACACTAATCTTCATTAACAAACCTCTTCAGCCATTACAGAAAGGCTGTATTTTTATTGAAACTAAATTACACCAAGTGCCTTATTGATAATGACTTCTGATAACAATTGTTTACATTATATTTTGTTTTAGGGTAGAAACATGTAATCTTCAATAAATGGTATTTAATGTGTGAAATGCATATTCAACTTTTGTAGCACTTCTACTACAACAAAATCCCAAAATATATATGTTAAATATTTTTCTTTCTTTAAACAATTCTTTTGCAAACCGCTTTAAATCTGTTTCTTGATCAATATCAGTTAATATATAGATCAACCATGACCAAAATATCAATAACTCAAATAGTAGAATTTTAGACTAAAAATCCAGCGCTTTTTATTGTCATTAAACTGTCACCAGTACAGAGCAATGAAATTCACTCTATGCATTTATCCCATCCACCTTGGGAAGCCATGGGCTGTTATTTGTGGCACCTGGGAAGCAGTGTGGGGTTGATGGTCTTTTGCTCAGGGGCCCAGAGTGGCAGACTGTGGTAGATGCTTTTGAACTCACAACCTCAGGATTCCAAACCCTATGCTCTAAACACTAGGCCACCACTCCATGATTCTCAAATGCAAATATTGATACTGTCAACACTACAGTCATTTAGGCTGATATATATTCAAAAGAACATTTCCTAAATGCACATTTTGGTGGGAACCACTTTTCTTTCAGCCTGGTAAGTAATGCATCAGTGCTTAATTCCAAGCATTGTTCAATCAACACAGACTGAAACACAGAGGCAGTTCATAAAAGAAGTCTTGTGAGGAGTTTATTTAGCTCCACAAATAGTCAAAATAAGACCTGTGAGAAAAAGTGAGAAATTGTTGCTACACAACAACCTGATGAAACACCTCAGGTTAAACTAAAACACAGAATATGCAGCATGGATAATGAGGAGGGCAGAAGAGGAGAGCATTCTGTCAGGTGCTGCTACAGTACGGACAAGACAGTTTTGTGTCTTTCGCTGCTTCTGGACGGGGCACGGATGAGAATATGTTGAGCTCTAAATGGCACTAAGGACTGTAGGTGCTGGAGCTTTACATATCAATTCAAGTGGTTATAAAATATGCATAAAATACACCTCAACAAATAGCTTCATGAGTTTAGTTTAGACTAATGTGTATTGTTAAGGTGGCAAAGCTTGATTCAAGTAATAGTTCCAAAATAAATCAAGTAAAGCATATTTAGATTATACAGTAAATCAAATCGTGGCAGATGTTTTAAAACTATTAATTTATGCATTTTTATTGAAAATCAACCTAATTTGTGTTAACTGGGCAATTATTATTTCAAAATCTAGGTATTGACAGTTTTGCACCATAGTTTGCATTGATCTATTTAACTAAATATTTCTAGTATTATGAAGCAGTTAAATTATTCTGTATATTTAACAGATACATTGGGTGTGTTGGATTGCCTTTATTTTACTCATTATTAGATCAAACTTCAGCTGAAATACTTAAACGTCATTTTGTTGTGTGTATGTATGAGTCTGTGTCTCCTGTTTAACTCTGGGAACTGATGTCACAGGATGCCAGGAGGCCCAGGTCAGGCAGAGCAGCCACCCGGAATGAGACAGCCAACCGAAGTAACTAACATCGCACCTAGAGAACCATCAGTGCTCCAGCAGACACAGGAACCTGTCACTGGCGGGGGGTATTAAAAAGAAAAAAAAAAAAATGGGCGCTTGGGCAGGCCCTACTTGTACTTGGGCCTAGGATGTTCAGTGGGTGCGACGGGGGAGACAAAAATCTAAGATCAAG
>NW_015151638.1:130471-146182 GCF_000732505.1 Cyprinodon variegatus
ATTATTATTATTACTTTTTTAAGAGCAGAGCCTGTAAAACCAATGACTGAGGTTGCATTAAATATTTTTTCGAAGCATTACACTAGTTGTACTATGGAGATGTTTTGCTTTCATTTACAGTATATTTTAATGCCCCTAGGTTTTAGGATAAGAGTTGTTTTTTTTTTGTAGAATTGATATTACTTTTTCTGGCCTTCAGTTCTCTAATTTTTCTCTGTAAGACTCTCAATTGCTCCATTCTCTTCTTTCCTTTCCTTTTCTTGTCTTTCCCCTGGTGTTTCTGAGTCATGATTACTAGCAGGTGGCCTCTGTCAGGAGGTGGGTTGGTTCATGCATCAAGTAACCCTTCATTCTGCTAAATCTACAACTACAAAGTACTCCCTTTCATTAGATATCCTGTCCGTGGAACAAATGATTGCTTGTTGGCTTCCTGGAATAATAGAGACAATACATTCACAGGAGCTCACCTTAGATTCCATTCCATCGGATTTAATCAATCTTTCACTCATTAAAAAACCTATCTTAAAAGATAGTTCATTATTTTTAATCACTAAGTAAATCATAGCTGACTAGAGTAGCTTGAATAACATAACACCCTTAGCTAAGCTGATAGCAAAATTCAGATGTATTAACTCCCTTTCCATTTGAGACTGACACCAAATAGGCAGTTTTACTGTAGATACAAGGCTTTCAACAAATGTGCAGTAAATTGTCAAAATAATCCCTATATTGGGCCATAAACCATTATATATATTTTGGACAATGGGGACCAATGTCCATGCTGATGCTGACAGAGTCTCAAATTTCTGAAAATCCTCCTCTATCCCAGACACTTTCCAACACATTCCTTCATGGGCATGTGATCCTGCCCTGCATGATGCTTAGGAAGAAAAAACGTAAACTTTTTTTTTTTCTGCTGTGAGATTCTCCTGAGGATCTAACCGGTAGAGACACCACCATGTGCCAAGGACCCGACTCTGCAGACTAATCAAAGTCTGAATGGACCTGGTGGCTAAATTCTGTACCGAATTGCTGCAAAAACAGCATTCTGTAACATTTATAATAGTTATGATTATCTTACATTTTTTTTTCGAAGCACCTTTTGGCACAACTAAGGACATTGTACAACAGAATAATTAAAAAACACACAGTAGCACACAATATACACTATATTAAAAACAGTGGAGGCAGTCAGTGGAGGAAAGCAGTCTTGAACAGATGAGTTTTCAGCTTTGATTTAAACAGAGGTAAAGTGTCAATATTAAGAATATCAGGAGGAAGTGAATTCCATAGTTTGGGAGCAGAGCGGCAAAGAGCTCTGCATCGCGTGGAGCGTAGGAGCGCAGGAGGCTTAACAAGGTAGAGGAAGATCTAAGGTTATGTGAAGCAGTAGCAATCTGAAGGAGATCTGAGAGGTATGGGGAGCAAGTTTATGGATGACCTTGAAAGAAAACAGAGACATTATGAATTGGATTCTGAATCTAAAAGGAAGCCAGTGAAGCTTCTCTAGGACTGGGATAATGTAGTAGAATGTTTTTAAGGTGAAAATAGGCAAAACGGGTAAAATTATACAGCTTACTGACACGTGTCTACCCAGGTCAAACGACTCGGCAAGTTATGCGTTTTAAACACCGTTCCGATCGGCATGTTGTGGGAACACCAGAGCAAGGTTGATCCCCTAATTTACGAGATACCTTTGAGCGCAACGTACAGACGTCAACAGATTGCGCCAGTCATGTCTGATCTAACAAGCCGAAACAACTCTGCAACACGGCTGATGTTGACTGTGCTCTGTTACTGTCCATCCCTTGTGGAGATATTCAAAAATGTAAAAATTATATCATAAAGGATATTATCTTTTTATGTTGAAAGTGTTTTAGGTGTTTTTATATCTCATGTGGATTAGCTGATTCAATTGTATACAAAAATCAAACAATTACTGGTCTAATGGGTAAAATAGTCATGACATACTCCTTCCAAAAGCCTTTTTGGTTCTGTTCACATAAGTTAAACCTTAAATAATAGCATACTTACAATCAAGCAAAATCCACCTCCATTTCTGCATTTTATGATCTTCTTTTTTTTATATCAAAGTAGCCAAAAAAGACAATAGAACTTAATGAGCCAGACATTTGGTTCATTGTAATTATTATTTTCTTTAATCCATTTTAAAATTTTATCATTTAAATCACATCACCCTTAAGCAGTATCTTTCTAACAAAATGCTATCAATAATCAAACCTTTGTAAAAGAGTGGATATGATGTATCACTTTTTTGTAACAAATCCTTATAAAAACTACTAACAATGTCCTATTAGAAAATTATACAGTTAATAATGTTAAATGTTATTATTGATAACCAAAAATTAATACAAGTAATTGACTATAAAGAATATGTATCAGAGGTATTTAAAATAACTCGATTTAGCAAGATAAAGAAATCACTGACAAAACTTAAATACTGATTTCTGATCAGAGTAAAGTTGATTTATCAATCCCCTACATTTCTTTCCAGAAATATGCCTCAGATCTTTAATTTTGTGTTTTCCATATTCTAAATAAAAGTACCCATATCCCTTAAAAATATAAAAGAAAAACAAATAAAAAATAATCTAGATTGAGGAATCTGGATTTAATCAATCGTCTTTTTCAGCTCAATAGAATAAATCCAAAAAGAAACTGAATATTTCTGATCAGTCCTTATCCTCCTGCACACCAAAAACCTGTAGTTAAGGTGAGCAGCTGGTTAGAATAATATTGTATTTAGTTGTGGAACATTCACTTTACATTCCAATTTTACTTATTTTATTATGACTTCAATATTCCTATTTACTTCAGGTAATAATGAAGACAGTACAGTATTTCTAATATTATTAGTAGTGTGTTTTTTGTCTTTAATATTTTTCATTTTGTGAGATCTAATATTCATTTATGTATCTTTCACAAGCTTTATTAAACCACATTATGCAAACACCACCTTTATACAAAACGAGATTGCTCACCAGGACAGGTAATGCATTAGCACCTCATGGTGACATTATCAAACACAAATAGGGTGAAAAAACAAGTGTATTTACACTTCAAATGTCACCATGAATTGAATAAATGTCCTCAGTGGCATAATTTAAAGTACTCCTGTCAAGCATACATTAATTGAACATCCAGATAGACAGTGGCACATAAAGCAAACGTTTCAACCAGACCAACTGGTTAAAGATTGATCTGCAATCATAAGATAATATTCTATTTTTGAACTGCAGTAAGTCTTTTCCTTGTGCAGTTTCCTTCTGATTTTACTCTTTTGTCACTTTGTAAATTTATCAATGCTGCTTACCTGCACTTTAAAAAATGGAATAGTCTAGAGAGCTGTACTTAACAAAATTTATTTTTGGTTCTGAAGGGAGACCTGAGCTTTTCGGGGGACTTCTGAGAAGAACGCAGATGTTATTCCTGGTGGGAGCTATCATTAAGGAGAATATGGCTCTACAGAGACCATAGTCTAGGAAGGTATCAAATAGTAACTCCAACCACTTAGAGTTATCATCAGGCAACAGGTGGCCTTCAGGCCTTATAGCCACAGGAGGCTAATGAGGGGGGATTTCAGTCAGGTGTGTGTGCCTTTTCAGACATACCCCCAGGTAGGTATCTGCTGCCCACACAATAGGCCTCCACACACAGAACCATGAGTGCAGATGTACCCTCTGTCAGAAAAACATTGAAAATGAGGGAAAAGGGATAAGTATGTCCTCATGAAACAACATATACCACCAACTTTGTTATTAACCGTATAAAAACTGCTATCAGGTGTAATTGTGAGTCATTTTGTAAGGATGGTAGCCTGACAGTGTTGGAAAACATCGCCAGTGAAGGAATTCGGTGGGTGTTTAGAGATCCTGCTGCTCCGCTGGTACATGATGATGGATGGCTTTCTGTGCAACAGTAGTTGCTTTAGAACAGGTAACCCACACTGCTCTTTACCGCCCCCCTTGCGGCTCCCTGGGGCTTTTTCAAAAATGTAAGAAAACTAATTTGTTTTTGTTTGTTTATTTTAATATGTTGTGCAGGAGGTCAAACAAACATTCATTATGTTTTCCAATGCTCTTAACATTTGTATAATAAATACATTTAAACAATAAATGTAAACATGTCTTTCAACGAAAATTTGCGTCATATCCATAGAGATTAGTGGACAAAGCCTGCAACACACATTTCAGTACAGCGTGGTGCCAGACAAACAAAGCGGCAACTGTGTCTCGAACCATGGATCCCAAAGGAAAAACAAGGAAGATAGCTGATGAGAAAATAGGATTCAAAGAAGACTGGGCCAAATCATTTACTGTCATTACAAATGCGGAAGGATTGCCTGCATTTTTGCTCTGTAATGAGAGCTTGTCAAAAAATAAAAAGAGTAATTTGGAAATAATTCCCAGGGAAGGCATGCTAAATATGCAGCTGATCACCAAGTTGGGAGTGAGAGAAAAAGTGCAATAGCAGAACTTCTGGAAAAATCAGAGGAGCTCAAAGATAGAATTAAGGACTGGATTGCATCTCCAAACTCCACCACTGCTGCTAGATTCGTTGCAATGATGGAAAACCATCCACAGATTGCACAGGTAGTGCTGTAATGCAGGTACAGTATTTGAACTTTCTTCAATTTTTTCTCAAATCCTCAAAATAAAAATGACACCAAGGAACGTTGCTGATGGAGGATGTGAGATTTCAGGGTTAAAGAGCACTGCTCTGATGGACGTCAGTTCCTGCTTGGTTCCTCATGCCTCAATCAGCTCCTCCCAATAAAAAAAAAAGTCCACCATAGAAAGATTCCTTTATCATGTTTTTATAATATCATCAATGCAACAAAACCTAAACTGCGTGATGAAGGGCGGTGAAGTGCCGCGTGGTGAGAGCGTTCACTGCTCCTTCATCACCTCATGCTATGTGACGTTTGCTGCAGGATAACCATTTAATCATGAAAGATTATTATATATTTAAGCCCATATAGCCCTTATTTATTGTGGGCTAATACACTTAGAGTCAATGTTGTCATACAAGGCTTATATAAGACTTTTACATTTTTGTGGCCCCAGACAGATTTGTTTTTTGGGTGCAATATGGCTCTTTGAGCAGTTTTGGTTGCCGATCCTGCTTTAGAAGGTGCTGATTGAGAGTTTGGGTGTTTATCAGTCACACTAAGACATCTCCATCCAAGCTACACCCGTATGCTGCTGAGATCATCCTGAAAATCTCCCTAAATAGACACATATTCAATTCCAGTTTGAATCTTTGCCATGGCCATTTTGGGTACGTTCCAGCTATTTCGTCTACTTTAAATATTGATTTGAAGGCAGGCATAATCTCACAGATATCTACTGTAACCAGACTGAGTAGTTGAGCACCTGCAAATATATAGCTCCCAGCTTATCAACAATTTTATCAACAATTTCATAGTTGGCTGAGATATCTACAGCTTCTTCTTCAATATTTACCTAAATATCTGAAACAGCCATTTTCACTTTCATTACTTATTAACACATACTAGAAAAGAAAAATGACAGGAAAAGGGTTTGAAGCTGCTTGTAGAATGGCCAAGTATTGATTGATGTGGGAAAAGTTTTATCTAATGGACCAGTCAATAATCCAGAGCTCAAAAACTTACAATGCAAACCTAAGCAGCTCTAAGAGTAATTGACAGGTTGAAAACGGAAAGAAAAATGTATATACCGGTATATATTTTTTTAATTTAATCCCTCAAAACACTGAGTTCCAACAAATTTTAATATATAGAGCATGTACTTTCAATTCTTTTTTAAAGAACCTGCAGAATTAACTTTTTTGTGGTATTTGTTGCAGTCATTTTAACAAATTTAATTAAGTCAAATTTGTAATCATCTAATTAGACCTCAAACAAAACAGTATTTGGAAAAGCCAGATTGGTCCATAAATGTGCTGTGAGAGGACAACTATGTTGACGTGCTTCTTGTACTGTTTTTTTTTACCAATTAATACAGTGGCTGTAAGCGATATTAATATGTTATAAAACCAAGCCTAAACCATTGTTACAAAGTAGGTTAGATTGATGGTTTCATGTCTGCACCAATTAGGTTTTCCTGCTAACATGTCATCGCTTAAGTTAATAAACATCATTTTGGTAAGCCTTTGTGAATTAGCTCTAGAATAACTCTAGGCACCAGGTTAGATCTTCTGCTGTGTTAGCTAATTAGCATCAGAGATGATATACTGCCTTGGTTGTAACATGCTAAGATTTAAAATCTGTTCTTCCATTTTTCCTATGATTACTATGAATAACAAGGAGTTTTAACCCACAGATTTGTATGTTAATGGATATTTTCCCTTTTATCAGACCATTATCTGTAAATTTGAGAAACCGTTTGGAGTTAAAATTAAAACAGATCAGCATATAGAATAACTGACTGACTAAAGGTAAATAATTCTTGCCATGCTCTTGGCTGAGATATTCTTTTTAATATAGAAACAGATGTTTCTAACAAAGTGGCCGCATGCAGATCTGCATGCCGCTATTTGACTTTTTTTTAGAACTTGTGCAAGCAGTCAAGTTCTGATATATAATACTCTATAATTTACTTAATATTCTTTTATGACTATAATTGTATGCTTTGGTAATTTTTACAACACAAAAAAAAGAACAAATAAGCAGACTGTTTTTATCTTCATGTCAAGAAACTAAGCCTAACTACAGACAGACTTTAATTTAAGAAAATAACACATTTTTAATGTTATGCATGTTACCATTAAAAAGGTAAGAAAGAACTGATCAACTCAACTGGGTTGCAAAAGTCATAAATCAGATCCTGGTTATTAATGGCAAACTACAGTCTCAGATATGTATACAGTGATTAGAGAGTGGAGGAAAAAGAACTATAAAAACTCCCTTTTTTAAGGGTCACACATGCTTTAGTGTTGCTTTATAATCACAAGAACAATTACATGCCTCGCTAAGCAGCTCTAATGTCATTGCTTTCCCATATTAGAGTTGGATACCAGAAGATACCTTTTGTTTACCAAACCATGTGCAGACGGTGAAAATGCCAAATGTTCCAGGCTAGCTGTCTGCAGCCCATGCGGAAGCGATGGCTGAAAAGGTCATTAAAAGACAGTGTACTTTTCAGCAGTTTTGTCTTGCATCAGTAAGTCCGAACAGAGCAGTCAATAAGCCAGGATGACAGCCTGGATCATTTGTTCCCGTCTGTGGGTTCCTACCTCTCAGTTGTTTTCTCCCCCCTGGGTGTCTCTGTCATGCCCGTTTTCAATCTGGACACTTCACGGAAATATTGATTCCGACCTTCGTTCACCCAGCTGGCAACGGAGAACAAGAATATCTCACAGAAAGCTCTTGACAGGGGTTGATGGACACTACGCTGTTAATTTGAGCATTGGGCTCAAAACAGTACCATATATATATATTTTTTTGTAATACGACTGCATGATGATAATCATAAAGCTTTTGAGGAAGTGGACTAATATCACTGATCATTTTGAGAAGTGCTAAAAAAAAGGTCAAATAGACAGGCTAGGTTTTGCTTTGTTGTCAGAGCTGGGTTGTTGCTGTGTTATTTTTAACCTGTCTCCCATAACACCGCCTTAAACCCCTCAAAATCTTATTTTGTGCTATTATCCTTCTGTTTATTTCAGTCTCTTGTGACTTCTGTGGAGGTAGAAACGGAATGTTAAGCTTCAGAAGAGATGCAGTCAGCAAAGGTTCCTTCTCTTTTGATTGCTCTGACATATCGATCTCATTGAAACCCTGGCACAGACGTCTGAGTCTGTTCAAATCACTATGTATCCTGGTTCCTATGGCAACCTGACACGGTGCATACTGCTATCTCCAAGCAGCCCGCACAGAACCAGGGGTTTGGTAAAGTGGTGGAGATTTTTTTTCCTTTATTGCACACACAGATCCTTCATTCTGCCTTGTTTTCTCACTTGAAAGCTATTACCACAATTTGTCTCTTTTGATTTTGCACAAGGTGACACTGCTGACTGTACATCCTCTCAGCATTTGGGCCGTCATTCTATTTCATCTCAAAGCAATTTTCACTGTGTTGAAAACATTTTTCCCCTTTTCTGCTGGTCAAGCATAAAGCAGTTTGTAGCCATATTTGTTCCCCAGAGTAGTTGTGTATCTCCTTCATAAATTATTTTCAGTAGGGGGTTTAATTCATATGTTATCATTCTTCTACTGAAATCCCAAAAAGTCATAAAAGCTTGAAAAACTGACTTTAAATACTGATAGGTGCATTTAGTTATAGACCCTAATTTAGCTTATCAGTGTAATTTGCTTAGACTGTAGCTCATTTTTCTTACCTTAAATTCAGCTTGTAGAAGCCTAGTATTAGATGGCCTGACAGTATGTTATATTATCATCTTGAGTAAAAAAGTACCATAAAGATCTGAATATAAGTAGATGATAGCCATGGTAATTTGTCATTCAGACAAATATACAGATTCAAAACATTTAAGATCTGAGGTGCAAAAAAAAAAAAAAATACAGCAATCATCCCAGAGATCATTTACAGATTTTCAAGATACAGAACACTCAAAAATGACCTATTAAAATTTTTAGAATTTTAATAAAAGTTGTCTGGTTTTAAATAACTTCAAATTTTGTTGTATGGTTTTAATTTTGTGACAGGTTTTGGCTAAAAGAAGGCTCTTTCTCTATTGCAGTTTTCTCTTTTATTCTTCCATATTAAAGTATTTAAGATTCCCTTTAAATTTGACACAGTTTATAGTTTCTTTTAAGTCTATAAAAGCAACAAAATGTAGTCACTTTTGTAGAATCGTCAGTTATAGCTTTATTTTATTTTTGAAGTCTCTCCTTCGGTCAGTTAAGAGCAAACACAGATGCAGCAGGATGAGTTAATGCTCAATGTCTAAAAGGGAATCAGCAACAAAGAAATGCCTTGATAAATAGAATAGAATAGAATAGAATAGGAAATCCACTTATTATCCCACAATGGGGAAATTCTGGTGTTACAGCAGCAAAAAGATTATAGAAAAATGGGCACAAAAATGTAGATTTTAGAAAAGTGTATAAGAATAACATAATAGTGAAGAGTTACAAAATAAAAAAAAATTAAATACTGTACTGTAAAGTGTTTTAACAATAAATACCGTGAAAGAAAGTTTAAAGTCTAAATGAAAGTTTAGAAGAATTAATCCCCCCAAAAAAAACATGCCTAAGCAGGTCTAACTTCGAATTGTACCGAGGATGTTTTAACAGACATGATTCCCACAGCCTTTAACAAAAGTTTTCTATAGAACTTACTGTAATGATATCAGTGGGTTGCACATAGCATATTAGGGAGGGGCAAGGCTATGTTGATAAATGTTTCATACAGCTGAACCAATCTCCTTGTTACATTGTCTGATTTCATTAAAACAATCTGAGTTCATCCCATCAACAAGTCTGTTATGATGAAGAAAAATTCAATGTTATTCACTTCACTTGTCACTGTTTTGCTCTGTTTTGCCTTACTGATTCATAAACTACAGTAGCTTTGTTTGTAGTAAAACTGGCTGACAATCTCCAGAATGTTGAATGTATGCTCCAATGTATTCTACAAATAATCATCACACTCAAAGATTTACCCACCGATGAAATATGTAGCCTACTTTTCGTGCAAGAGACAAAAATGCATGCAGACTGTTCCAGAATTTTCCTTTACAAAAGTCTTTTATATATCAAATGTCAATGCATTGGACGTGGTATAAAAGAAAATGGATCGGAGCAAAGTCTCAGGCAATCTAGGTCTGACAGCGAAAACACACAAAGGTACTTTTAGGAGAGGGTAACAATTTTACCTAGTTGCCATAAAATGTCTGTCATCTTCCCAAAATTGAAATGCTCTAAAAACTACAGAAAAGAAGCCAACTACATATAAATAGAACCATTTTTATACAGAAAAAAATCTATTTGATAGCTTTTTTTGTAAAATACAAAAAATACAAGTTTTAATCATAGAAATTGTTTTATTTCACATGCATTGATTAAAAGATTTCCAGGGATTTACCACATTTACTGAAAATATATGTTTTGTAATGTGTTTTTAATATACATGACCTGAAAAAGTCACATTTCCCCAACTTCTTGGAAAAATCTGTATTAACTATCCCAGTTTGAAATTAATTGAAATGGTTTCCAGTTTTTATATAAAGCATACTTATTCCTGGATGACATACATGTGATTTTTAGTCTGGGAACTCAGTTTACGTGGATCGTCTCATTAAGAAAAGTGACGGCTGCTTCAGAGTTTTAAAGAAAGCTTTCTGCTACAACTTTTAAAATTCTTATTTACAAAATTTGGCCTTTCTTCTATGCGTAGGAGAAACTTAGGCACCTTCTTGCACCTGATGTGGAGAGGAAAGAAGCAGGTCAGGGAGTGGCAGAGCATGGTTGTTACTGAGATGTCTCTCCTTACATTTTTTTGGATATGAGTGATGATTTTCTATTCTGCAGAAGATCAAACAATCAATCTAAAATGTTGCACACTGAGTTATCTATTAACATTTTAGCATTCATTCAACATACCAGGAAGGTTATACAGACTGATATTTTCTCGGTCTCTCTTTTAATATGTTTCAATATAAAGCCACTCATGAAAGTTACAGGTTTTCAGTTTCCTTTTTGAATCATGTTTGTTTTGCTTTGTTCTTTCAGTCCTTTGCTATTTTTAAGATACTTAGGGAAATGTAAAACAAAGCACTTTTTCCTCCAAGACATTTCATATATTACCAAAGCAAAACAAAACACAAAGTAGAAACATTGTGTTATTTTTTGTTCAAAGGAGATAATTGGTTTAGTATTTCCAAAATGACTGTGTACTTTTGTGAAAAAAGTTTGATGCGCTTCTATGTAAATCTGGGCTATTCTAACATTGTTCTTGTTAAGTTCATTAAGTTTCAGGTTTTATTTGTTGGCAAAAACCTATGTGTGTGTATTGGCAATTCAGGAAAAAAAACATCTAGGACTTAAACTGAGCTGTTCTGATTTGGAAAAAGAAGAGAACTGCATTGTTTGGATGCATCTTAATAAATGCTATTCGCATTTGTAAATCCCTTTATTATCCCACAATGGGGAAATTCACTCTCTGCATTTGACCCATCCCCTTGGGGATCAGTGTGGGGTTAAGGGTTTTGCTCAGGAACTCAGAGTGGTGGCTGTGGTGATTGAACTGGATACTTACAACCTTTTTAGAGCACAAGCGCACTGCTCTTACCACTAGGCCATTACTACCCAATTACTACACATAACTAAGTAATTCATAGTTTAGTCTCTTAATTTTTTACACACCTTTTATAACTTGTATTAAATAAATTGTGTAACTAAAAACTTCTAAGTGGACAGAATATATAGTCATTTATTTAGAATTGGCAGATCGGAGTAGCAGCTGCTAGGAATTCTGATGCAGGATGCTCTGCAGAAAGAAAACGTGTCACTAACGTGGTTTACAAGATCAGAACAGGAACAGGCAGGCTCAGATATCCAGGAACCTGAGAGTCAGATCAGTCAAACAGATCAGAACAGGTACAGGAAGCCTAAAAAGTCCAGGAGTCAGAAGCCAGGTCAGGCAAACAGATCAGAACAGGAAAAGGCGGGCTCAATGGTTGACAGGAAGAACAGGTCAGGATCAGGTAATCAGAAACACTCAGGTATGCTAAAAACACTCTCACCACTGGCATGGAGAATAATCTGGATGATGACTGGATGCAAGCACCGTAAATAGAGGCAGTAGCAGTTGGATCAGATGAGCAGTGATTAGAACTCCCGGGCAGAGTGAACAAGGTGATGGGGATTGCATAATTAAGCCAGTCATCAGTGCCAAGATCATGACATGTAGATCATCATGTATCTTTGATGTAACAAAACCTGTATGTAATATTTTTGTGACCCAAATTTAAAAACACATGGGTCAGTTGTTCTCATACCTATTCTTGCTGAATATTTTTCTCTCTTTACTAAATCTAACTTCTTTCAAACCTTCTTTAGCATACAAAATGGGTAATAAAAGAATATGTGATTTGTGCCTGTATCATATCAGCTTAATATCAGTCAAAGCTGCAACACGATTAGCATGTTAGAAATTTAATTGTTTATTGTTATTTACACATTTTCTGGGTCCTGCCTAAGGAAATGTAAAGATCCCCTATGATGTTTCTCATAGGTAATGGAATTTGCCAGAAACAACATTTTTGAAAATAGAAAGAACAACCCAATCTGTCTGTTTATTCGTATGTTTTTTCAGCTGTTCCAAGCTTTTCCTCAGGTCTTTTTTAATTATAGTTTTTTTCCTTGTTGCTCTCAATTAGTACATCTTTTTTCAATTCCAGCCTGTAGTCTTCTAACAATCTGAACCTCACATCACATTGCAAGTCACTACTTAATTATGTTTTTTTTTTTCACCCAGTTCTCCTCTCTTCTATTACCTTTTTCATCTTCCGCAGTCTCCAATAGCTTACAGAAATGAACAAACACTATCTAATGGAACTTACTCATGACATGTTGCTGAGTCTTATCCATCATCTCCGGCAAAAACTTTGAGTGACTTTGTCTTCTCTTTTCTCTGGAGCACCCTCCTTCTATGTTTACATATAGTCAAGTTATGGGAGCTGCTTTATTTCAAAACTGTATCATTTTAAAATCATTGAAACTAAATTAGGTAATCCAAAGTACAATAGGTACCAATGATGTAATAATACAGCACATGTTATGTTCTGCAAAGAACACTTTAAGCTATGCCTCTAAGTGTGATATCAATTAAAATAAAGACTGAAAGACTTTCTAATTAAATTCAAATCCCTTTAAAAAAAAAAACATTTCTAGATTTTTAAACATCATATCCTTCTCTCTAAAAGTAAATCCTAATACCTACCTGAGACATTCTCTTGTATTAAATATTTTTGTGGTTGCGCATGACTAAAGTGCAATCCATTTATACCTCTATCAGAACAAAAGATGCAAGAACTGAAAGCTTCAAGCCAGAAACTGACCAGCGTGTCAGGAGTTTAATTTTGTTGCTACTCAAACAAATCACAGGGGCTTGTGATGTAAAAATAAACCTTGGGAAGGGATGTTATTCTGTGCCTTCACCGACCATTGAAGAGAGAATTTTCAGTCAGAGGCTGCTTCATCTGCCAAGTTGCGTGGACTCCAGCTGTGTGCAGCCCAAAACCCCTCATCACTTACTTTTCAGTGGGTAAGGTTCAGCTTTCACCATGAGCCATCCTGAAAGACAACATAAAGACAGCATAAAGTAAACATCACTCTGGCCAGTCAATCAGCCTTTTCTCCCCTGTCCAATCAATTGAGTGCTCGCCTCAGAGAGGACTGAAAATAGAGTGAGGCTATCTTTCCGTGGCAACAGATGAGAGTGCACTTAACTACAGGGGAAAAATAAGCAGCATTAACATCCATCTTCTTTGCAAATGTGCATCAAGAAGGTTATGTTCAGTTTTGGTAACATTTGAGGAGTCCAGGCTTTTTAAAAACTTTTGTCCCCCTGGTCGTTCTCTTAATAATCTCAAGTTCCATTTATGCCCTTTGAAAATTGCAGCCTTAATGTTGCTGCATGTACAGATCAGAAGTTCTATAAGGATGTATTTCCGATAAAGCATTTTCACATGAACTAAACAATAATAATTATTATTTTCTTAACCAATGAAAATCTTTAGTGTATAATGTAAAATGTAAGGATTCTTAACATATAGTACATGCTGTAGAATCACCAGTCCTTAAGCCATCCTATAATTGAACACTAATGCATGTTTGTTATAATGCCTTAACAATTTCACATCTAAATTTTTTATTGTTCTTCTTTGTCTTTGAAAAATAAGCTAATTAGTCAGTCATTTATTTTGGATGGGATTAAAGTGGTTTCAGAAAATACAGTAAACAATTTTGGTGTTATTTTTGGACCAGGATCAGGACCTTAAAAAAGAGGTTTCTAGAATTTCCTTCTTTCATCTGAGGAATATTGCAAAAGTTAGAAATATCCTGTCCAGGGGTGATGCTGAGAAACTACTACATGGATTTGTTACTTCAAGGCTGGACTATTGTTATTCTTTACTATCAGGAAGTCCACAAACTGTAATTACCGGTAAAAGCCTTCAGCTGATCCAAAATCCTGCAGCCAGAGTTCTGATTAAAATTAAAAATAGAGATTATATGTCTCCTATCCTGGCTTCTCTTCATTGGCTTCGTATTAAATCAAGATTAGAATTTAAAATCCTCTTTCTCACATATACAGTCTTAAATGGCAAAGCTCCCTCTTATGTCAGAGATATGGTTCCTAGAATTTCTAATAGTAGAATGGGAGGCAGATCTTTTAGTTATAAGGCTCCTCTCCGGTCGAACCAACTACCAGTTTTAGTCCGTGAGGCAGACACCCTGTCTACTTTTAAGGGTAGGCTTAAAACTTTCCTTTTTGATAAAGGTTATAGTCAGAGGGGCTCAGGTTATCCTGAGCTATCTCTATAGTTATGCTGCTATAGGCTTAGACGTATGGAGGACATAGGGGTCCCTTTTTCATACTGTAATTCTGCTTAATCTTTCTCTATTCTCCCACTCTGCAGAATCTATTATTTCATCTCTAATGTTATTGTCTCTCTGCTTTGCCTTGTCTGTTCCTGTTTGGCTGTGACACCATTGTGGAGAAAAATATCAGATTGTGCTGCTACCATCAACACCTTGTATATAGATGTTGGAGATTGGCCTGTTTTTCAGTGTAGTCATGTTTCTCTAAATGCGACTGGCTGGATGTGCTTTCTTCATCATCTGACATGGGAGCTGGGTTGGAGCTCGTCTGCCAGGCTGTGTGTTTCCTGGACATTTTACAGTTGCCTTTTGTATCTCTGATTCTGTCTCTTTACACCCGAGTTAGCCTTGGTAGATGGCCGCTCACACTGAGCCTGGTTGTGTTCGAGGTTTCTTCATGTTAAAATGGAGTTTTTCCTCTCCACTGTCGCTACAAGCATGCTGTGTGAGGGATTGCCTTTGAGTCAATGAGTCTATGCAATCAATTGCTTTTCCTTGGATAGAACATTTTGAATCAATTTGACTGTATGATCTGGTTAACCATAAAGTGCCTTGAGATGACATGGGTTGTGAATTGGCGCTATATAAATAGACTGAATTGAATTGAAATAAAATTGTTCTAAGTGGAAGAACACACACTTTTCTATGAATTCTAAATACTATTACTGTCAGTTCAAACGTACAACTTGCCATTTTGTAAGTTCACTGATGGCTGTCTTGAGGATTAGTCACATCAGTAAACTTTAATGCCAAACAGGTAAAGCCTTTCAAAGCGTGAAATAGGATTGCAGCAGATAAAGACTCTGCAACATTCATGTCATAAGCAGGAAGTACAGTTTGTAGAAGTATTTCATTTGACAGATTCTTGGGAGTAGAGTTTGAAAATAGCTATATGACTTTAGATTCCTGAAATATATTAATATGTTCTGTTCATTTAAGTGTTCTTGCCTAAATATCCTTAAACAGTAAAGCTACTTCTAATCAATATTACTAGTTATTAGATTTATTGCACTTTTAGATTGTAGCCCACATATTACAAAAATTTTTTTAGCATTAAACTAATACCAGAAATATCCATGTATATATCCCATATATATATATATATATATATATATATATATATATATATATATATATAT